>NC_026147.1:7949969-8003224 GCF_000512975.1 Sesamum indicum
ATCATACCCCTAGCGAGGGAGAATTTGGAAATGTTACCTGCTTGATGGATTGGTTTATTGCTCAGCTGAGAAGACAAGGTGAGAGAGAGACATATGATGGTGAGGAAAGCATCCGTGAGTTTGAAGATCAATGGTATGTTAAAATTTTCATCTTTAATTGTTTTAAGCTATGTAATTCAGTGCTTGTAAACTGTAATAAAATCATCATCTGAGTTTTTGTTGCTTCCTGTTACACTAGATTTTGCAATTCTGCTCCTTGTCATCTCACCACTAATTAACTATATAAAGTGAAGATAGTGTTAAAAAACATGAAGAGGGAAATGTACATTGAGCAAGTAATAAAGCAAGAAGATGGTCACAACATATACTATAATCAGATCAAAATTTAATTGCAAAAATTTTCTGCGCGTCGCAGAATATAAAGAATGCAAATATTAATAAAGAATATGAATATAGTTTACAACACAATCTAGCAGTGATGGATGAATCTTATGCAGGAGAACTATAGGGAGTTAGGGTGCTTCCAACTAATCAGACATATTTGTATGTACTAACAATGAATGAAAGGAAACCTATCTGAACAAATAATAAAGTAACCGGAGTAATGCCCTTTGCCTCTGACAGTGTCAATGTTTTGAGTTTTCTTTAAGAGCTGCGAGTTGAGCAACAAAGTCATCATAGTCCGGCAGCCTAGGATGCACATGAAGCGAGGCGGCTCGAGTATGTTTCTTAGGCGTCTCTGGTGGACTTGTTGACTCAACAGGAAGAGATGAGGATCGGTTCGGACCATCTGGACTCCTTTCTTTTGTGGCTTTGCTTGAATCCGATTTGCTGTTTTCTTGTGACCCCTTTTTCCTACTGTAGTACTTCAGAAGCTTATCCATCGTCCTTTCTTCTTCATCGATTTCATCAGAGCCACGTTTGTCGAAGAATTTCAAGATTCTTTGACCCTGTGCTGCTTTTTCTTTGTTGCTCAATTTTACATTCTCGTTGCCTTCGGAACCACCAACAACACCCTTACCCCATGGAGATCTAAAGGTTCGTTTGCTGATGGAATTCAGCATTCGCTTGGCCTTGCTGTCATGATGTGCTTCAGCATCTTCAGAATCAGTAGGTTCTTTACGGGGATCGCTCCTTGTTTCTCTCAAACTGCTCTTTTGTTGATCATATTCAGGCTTAGTATAAGGAGGAGGAATTGACTTGTACTTGAGAGACTTATCGCCATCTTCTTCTTCATTCGTAACATTTCTTGCAAATGCCGGCTCGTCATGCTTTTGAGTTCTCCCAACAGAATCTACATGAATGTCCTTGACAGGAGGAAGTTTCTCCTCGATTGCAAAATGGTCCACATTTTCATCCGTTTCCCTAGCAAAACTCTGCAAGAGAGGTGCACATTTAACATTAAGAATATAACCTGGATTTTCGTTCGTAATTTTTATTCGTTTTCTTGTAACACAAACAAATCATACAACCTCAGATTTAGAAAGAATACCAGTAAAACATGATTAACCTGTTGTTTTACAGAGTCGTTAAAGAGCTTATTTTCGAGAGCTTTTGAGTTCCATTCTATGCCGGAATCTGCAGCTATTTCTTGCAACAACTGAAGCTTCAGATCTTTTGAAGGAGGGTCAGGCTTCATCTTCTTGGCAAACTAAACAGAATACATCGGATTTTAGTTTACAGAGGAAAGAAAAACGTCTAGATAAACACCAAACCGCATACACAAATATGCATTTGCTTTAAACAAGCCACAATGATACCTCTTTATTGAGGTAACAATCGAGGGAATTCCCATATTTCTCAGAAACTAAAGTTCTCAGGTCCCGCAACTCTGGCAGATCAGCAAACCTCGCTGCTGCAAACACCAGAGACGACACCGCTTCCTTGCACTCTTCAGGACATTCCCTGATGGTAACAAACGATTCGCGCCCGGATGAATTAGTATTTTCAAGATTGATTCGATGTGGGAAAAGAAAACAATTAAAAGTCCAGATCCGCTAGCTCTGAAGCTAATGAAGTAACCAAGTTTAACATACTTCTGTTTGCTCATTGCCGCAAGATGACTTGAGAGTTGTTCACAGAACTGGTTGATGAAGTCGTAACAATCAGTTCTGTTGAGCTCGGCGATTAACCCTTCAGCCTGTGTCAACATAAAAAAGAGTTCCATTAATCACATCAAAGAAGGGCATTGAAATTCAAGAAAGGGATCATTGCAAGAACCTCCCTTGTGGCTTGTCTCATATATGTGTATGTATTCTTGAACTAAAGATACAAAAATACATTAAAGTTTCTTACATATATTGATCCATGGACATTTTATCAACATACCCACCAAATCTTTCTACCCCCAAAGAAATTAATGGTAAACAGCAAATTTAAGGCCAGAAAGCCGTACATACACACACATAATGCAATGAATGGAAACTCAAAAAAGTTAATGAAAGCAACATACCAAAAGTCCGGAGCCGAAAAAGGAGGGAGAGAGAGAGAGAGAGAGAAGAAAATATACCCTGCCATAGGCGTTGTAATCCAATCCATTTCTAAGCAGATCACCAATGTCATTCCTCAAATACTTTTGTACTGCATTTCTCTTCTTCTTTATCATCTCGATTCGGGTCTTTGTCAGCTTAATATCCGACTTACTGCTCCAAGAACCAAACAAACATTCACAAAATTAAACCCAAAAATAAACCAACATCCCAATATTAATGCCATTAATTCATTCACCATTTGTAATTTGCTCTTACCATTTGGATACAAACTTGCTCCTCGCACGCCCCTCAAACATCTTTTCAATTTCTTGGGCCTTTTTCCCTCTCTCTCTCTTTCTCTGTCTCTCTTCCTCTCTCTCTCTCTCTCTTCCTCTTTCTCTGTCTCTCTCTCACTTTGGATGGAATATATAAAACAGTGAAGAATGATTAAACAAGAATTTCAAGAAACTCTGTATTTAATGCAGCAAAAGAAGAACATCAACACATTCAACAGCTAGAAAGCAAAGAAAAGAAGCTGGTTTCAGGCAAGAAACAACAAGGAATAACGAAATCCCAAGGCAAGAATTCAATTCTAAAAATCGAAAATGGGTCTCTCTTTTCCCACAAAACGAATGAATTAATGTAAAGGGTACTCAAATCGCCATTAAAGAACTCCAAGGGATTAATACAACAGTACATACATAATACGCATTCACATATACATATATATATATATATAGAGAGAGAGAGAGAGAGAGAGTAGAGACTACGGGGAGAGAGAGACAGAGAGAGAGAGAGAATCTTGTGAAAGGGGGGTGGGGTGTTCTAAAGTTTTTGCTCCACCACCTCGGACTCCAACAGACGTATAACTGTAATGTAAAAAATTACAAAAGTGGGGTTAGATGGAGAGGGGATTGATGAAGGGAGTGAAGGGCATTTAGGGAAAAGCAGAAGGAGTAATAGGAGGTGGGGCGGGGTCGGAATGGAGAGAAATGAGAGAGTGGGAGTGGAAAACGCGGGAGACAAATCTGCTGATATTGGGTCTATTCCCATGTTCCATGTTCCTCGCCGCCAACCAATCCAATCTCACCCCTGTATCTATATACATTATACGTGCGTATATATATGTATTTTTCTTGTATTTCTGTGTGTGGTATATATACATATATTCGTTGCTTTTGCGGTGAAAAACATACGACGTTTTCGCTCTCGAAAAGGGGAAAAAACATAGAAAATTTTTAGTCGTTGGTTTGTCCGTCATCAGTTGGCTATACCATACACAATGGGGAACAGACACATGTATCTTTATTTATTTATTTTTTAAATTATTATATAAGCGACGATATTATAAAATAAATTAAAAATAACAAAAAAAAAATATAAGGTTCACGAGGATTACTATGGGGATTCAATTCATGCTTTGAATTATTCCTCATTTTCTATATGCCTCTGAATAAATTCATTATCAATAATCCGTCTTTATTTTTAGTGGATATATATTAATATATACGAATTTATTCAACTAAAATATATAAGTTATAAGTGGTGTAAATTTAATACTCAGCACTTTTCGTATTTTCTTTTAAATTAGGTAATTATAATCAAATAACAAGTTTAATTAGTGTAGAGTGAGATTTGTATGAGATCTTGGTGTTGGCGTCATCCCATTTAGCGCACCCCCGGGGCTCCCTGCCGAAGGAATGCGGATTGAGCTTAACAGGATACAGCTGGGAATGGGATGGGGATATTCCTTTCTTTTTCTCGTGATCTCCACTTGCTCAGCTGTCAACTTTTCTTTTTCTATTTTCTTACACATCCAATTTTCAACATTAAATCTTGTATGCTGTTTCCAACGACACCGTAATGATCAAAAGATTTTTAATAAAATTTTAGAATTAAAAATAATTCATTTATAAAATAATATTATCACTTAAATATTTAAATTAATAGTGAAAGAATTTGAAGTAATACGGAAATAATAATATAATAATCATTAGGAAATGTAATTATCAAATGACTATTCATCTATTTTTATTTGGAAATATGTTTTAATTTATATAGTTATTAGCGTGCTCAATCAATTTAATTTTAATTTTGGGCCCCACGAAGGCTTTTTTTTTTTAACTTTATGAAATAAAAAATAAAGATAATGATTCGTAGGTTGGGATGCAATAACAGAGTTGACTTTGTAGTAAAAGAGTAAAGACTTTGGTTGAAAGAAATCAATATTTTTATTATATTTAAATTAATAAAGTAATGATTGGTGGAAGACTATTTTATTAATGGACTATGGACTGAAAACCACTCCTTTGTAATGATTTCGAGGAATATCAAAAGTGAAGATTCTGTTCCCATTCCACATAATTGTTATACATCCTTTTTTAATTAATCATAAATTATAACCACCTGATCTTAAATTTGACATAATTACAAACACCTCATTATTATTTAAAAAATTATAAATACTCTGTGATTTTAATGTCCTTGTAACAATGAGCCTATTCTGTTAGAATTTTATATTTTTTATAATTTTGTAAAATATTTGTATGAACTAATATTTTCAAATGATTGTTTCCTTTTACCCATCCCCAATTTTTTTGTATATATATGTTAAAATTTTCGATAAGAGTAAAGTAGTAATTTTTATCTTACCATTTAAGGACTACGTAATTATTTTTTATTTGATGAAGGTATTTATAATTTCGAATAACAAGGAGATATTCGTAGTTATGCTAAAAATAAGATAAGAAAACTGTAATTTTACTTTTTAATGAATGTAAGGACTATATTTATGAGTAATTTATACACATTTCTGATATATATATATATATATATATATTATACAAACTGAATAATTTATCATCAAAAAATCTTGATTGTTGATTTGTCCACATAAGATTCTATGTTTTATGATTAAAGGTATAAAACCAATTATCTAATTAAAAATTAAAAGAAATGAGTTATTTGAACACCCAATTAGTATTTTTTTTTTCAATATGAAAATATTAATTGTCATTTTTTTTTAAACAAATAATATAATTTTTATGAGGTAAAATACATTAAACCCAATTATTTTTTCATTTCTTACATAGTGGGGTACCAGTCGAAGATGACCATTGTTTTAAATTAGTCATCGTGATACTGTTATTTTTGTATGTATATAATAAATAATTTTTTTTACGTAAGTATTATATAATAAATTAATTAATTTATAATTTTCTCACGTTGACCTAATTAAGTAGTTTAAAACTGAATAATTTTAACCAGTTTAATATATGAAACATTAACTCATTGGAGGTTGATGGAAAAACGTTATTCGTGACAGTTGATCACGTGAGATATGAGGGGGTTTGTCGTTGGAGGTCACGCGACCGTCCATCATCGGAGTCAGTTCCCAACTAAAAGTGCATCACCGCAAACACGATTACTTGTTAAAGTGACCTAAACTATCATCGGGGGATGAGTCATCACACCTTACACGCTATTAATGTCCCAATGCTCACGCTATCATTCCATTGCCCTTTGGAGGCTTCGCTATCCAAAACGCTCTTTGCATTTCGGTTGGCGATAATTAGACATCTCTATACTTAAAAACGCGTTTTATATGAAGAATCTTTTTTTGAATACTTATATTTCTACATAAACTATGTTTTGTTTTTTCTTTTAAAAAAAATCATATCTTATTCTTTTTATAATATATTTTTTTAGATCGAGAGTGTGATACATCTTGATAATGCGGGAAACTACGTTTAGATTTCGATAAATGATAAATACATTTCTGAAATATGGCGAACATGACTAAATAATTCAAAGATCTTGGCATTTTCCACTTAGGTTGGTTTGACTAAACCTGCTCAATTACAACATTAATTTCTGCAACTATCTGATCGCTTTTGAATCGATTCATTACATTGGGTAGTACATTTTAGGCATTAATATAAATACACGAGTCTCAAATATTAGGTATATTTTTTTATTGCATCTACTGCTTTTAAGTTATTGTCGTGTTGACCTTTACTAACTTAATCACTGAAAGGGCACAATTTTGAATTGAATTTTCATTTCAATTCATGTTACATTTTCTGTTTCATTCAATATATATAGGGAAAAAGAGTCCAATTTCTTATGAGGGCATCTAAATTATTGTTTCACCAGCTTCACTTCACATATTTGTAAGGGCATAATTAAAGTGGGGTCAAACACTAGCATGCAACTTTGGTCTCTGGGAGTGGGTCAAGTTAATTAATATATAGTGGGATTAGGTAAATATATTGTGGTTGATTTTCCATGTTTGAGGTGGTTGCATTATTCAAATTATCTATTATGTTTCACATTATATTTTTTTCTTTTTTCTTTAATATTTCCTTTTAAAAAGGAAAAATTCCAAAAATCACCCCTAATCTAATACTATCACCACGCCAGAGAAAATTTGATTCGAAAATTTAAATTTTGATTACAGTTAATCTATTTTACCTATGACCAGTAGTTTTTAATTGTAGTTGATATTTTGTGGTCGCTTGCCGAATAATGATTAATAGTTGTTCTGCAATTGTTATTAATTATTATTTACTATTATTTTTAATTATAATTATTTTATTAATCGCAACGAAAAAGTCATATTTTTTCTTGTGTATATATATAGTCATTATCTAAATAACAATTATGTATAGTTTTCGGATCAACAAATTCCAGCCCAACATCAAACAATTGGGCCAACTAAAGTAGTCTGTTTGGATCAAAATTCACTTGGATTCAAGACTTTATTTCATTTAAATATTTCATGATGAGTGCAATTCAGCCCAACACATTTCAAATTAAACTAACTCAGCGGATACTTTTCAAACTTGAGATTCAAATAATATAAAACTATGATAGTATCATCATCGTACATAAAATTAAAAACAACCCCTCCAAGTATTCTTAATTTATAAACACTCCAAGAATTAACCAAGTATGCTCAATCAGATATGAATCCAGATCCCATCAAACGCATCTTACCGTTCATCTCCTCACTATAATGATCCAAATTCAAATCACCACACTTTAATGTGATTAGTCTGCAATAAACAAATCATTCGATTCAACTTTTACCATATCTGACATGAACCCAAAACACTTAACATCAATCACGTCATTAGGACTATTCGCGTCAAAACATGGGAAATATGGGTGAGCAAGTGCATATGTGGGCATGCAATAAGCATAACACCAAATATTAAAGTGTATGGTCCTGAGTTCACTAAAGAAAGAAATTAGTGTATGGTCCAAAGGCATCAATCTCGTCCGCTCCATCGCACATGTACTATGTCGGGTAGGACCTTAACTATAATTGCATGTGGATCTTTGCAGAATCTTATCCTATGATTGCCCCTTTGACTACCACAAGATCCACCAACACAACACCGCCCAACAAAAACTGCAATGTTCCCAAACAAAATAGGGAAAACAGAAACAAAGTTGTATTAAATATGAAATATTCTTGTAACAAAAATTTAAAGTAAATCATTATCTGTATTTGGGGAAATGAAGCAAATTAACCTCTATTTTAAATTGTTGCTAGGGATAGAACATAGGGGGTGATTAGGCTGAAAAATGGCGTTTTTTTTTTTTTACTCATTTTTCATATCATAAGAAAGGTAAATTGCATTTTACAGTTTAAATTTTATATATTGGGTATATGAATAATAAACACATATATTTGGAATAAGGCATGCGTCAATCATTTGGACAACTCATGCACAAAACATCAGTTGTAATGTCTAGAAAGCAATTCCATAAGATGCATAGTACCGAACAAAACAATAAAACAAAAACAACAATGTTGGCCCACCAAAAAAAAAGAAAAGAGAGGGGGAAAATTAAAGAAAAATTGTATTAAAATATATGCTACATGATCAGTATTTTGTATATTAAATATATGAATAATAAACACAAATATCTGAAATAAGGTATATGTTAATCATCCATGCAACTGATATACAAAATATCAGCTGTAACATTTTTGAAAAGTTGGGATAAAACACATACGTATCTAAAAAAAAAAAATTAAATAAGGGAATGATCAAGGGTGGTGATGAGCCAACTGGGCTTCTGATATCTGATGATCATCAGTGGTGGTGGTGTTCTTCATCATCATCATCTTCTGCTTCTTGGTGGTCTTGATCTCACCAAAGAAGTAGGAAATAAATCCCCAAAGAGAGAGAAAAAGGGAGACGCCCTTTTCAGCTTGGAACTTCTCGTGGTAGAAAATAACGGCTAGTACTTCAGTTGCTGGGAGCAAGACAGAGATGAGGATGCCTGAGAGGAGTGATGATGCGTAGAAAATGACACCAATGGCTCCCAAGAAAAAACACTGCCATATTATTGCACTCCACCCTACCACTATGTAGTACCTTGCCTCCCCAAGTCCAAATCCCTTTGCTTCCCTTCCTATTGCCTACCTCATTTTTATAATTACACCAAACACAGATATAATTTCTGTAAATAAATTATAAATAAAATGCCATAGATGTAATTATTCTAAGTTTTCTTTTTTTATTTAATATATATACTAACTGTGGATGCGCAGTGCTTGATCCATGTAAATTCAATTCAAGTATAAAAGGAAAAGGTAAGAATTTGATAGAATAATGCAAGTAGGATGACATGATGAGTACAAATTATTGGCTTGATTAAGGAAACGCACGTGGGACTTTTGGTTAGCCGGAAATCTCAATAGAATCATTGGGTAAATAGGAATAATTGTATTTTTAATTAATAAAATATTATGACGACCAAAATCAATAAGACAAACTTTGTAAGCATCACTTGATCTCTTGCTTATATTTATTATGTGTGCAGAATAGTGTAAATAATATATGATACCAACAAAGAAAATATAGAAAATAGAGATTAATAAAAAAAGTTAAAAGGGATATATCTAAAGACAATTTTAGCAGATCAAACACAAAAATTCAGTGGTCTTCAATTATTAAACAACAATAATAGTATAGATAAAGAGAGGAAAAAGCAGCAAAGTTTGAATACTTGAAAAGATTGTGATAGACTAAAATTTGCGTTTTTCTTGATGATTTGACCAAAAAGCTTAGGAATTTTATGTCAAAGTAGACAGCCAACGAAAGAGCTTTTCGCCCACAACTTTTTCCAATATGTCCAAACTTCTCTCTCTCTCTCATTGATCAATCCAAAAACCCCAGCAATCAAAGGCGTACACATTGCCCAACACTTGACACTGCACTTCTAACGCATTTTCTTATTATTTGATAGGATCATTATATTTTTTTTAAATTTAATATAATTATACGTAAATTGTCTATTTAGCACTCCTGATATTTACTTTTAAAATTAGTAAAAACCTCGGTGAATTTCAACTAACGGGAGAACTTATTTATTAGATATAATTTTCCAAATTATGAGATCTACATGTAATTATACCAAATTTTATGAGAAGAAGTGAAATTATTCCAATTTTATATTTACCATTTTTTTTTTTGACAGGATAGTTACCAATTAACAACACTGAATATGCATGACGTAAGTTTTAAAATTATATATAGAATTAAACATTCATTAAAGTCTTTTATGAATTAAATGCAATTTGTCCGACTATTTAATGTATTCATTGAATTTTGAGACAGAGAATGTGAAATTGAGTGAAAAGAGAAGATAAAAGGAAGAGAGAGAGAGAGAAATTGAGACAGAAAAAATGGATTTAATATTATCTTTTTAAATAGAGATAATTTTGTTTTGATGGACTAAAAAATAACTGGTAATTTTTTATATCCCTTGTAAATTTATGTAATTATATAAATAATATATATATATATATATAATTGTATTCACTAGCTATAATATATCAAGAGGGAGTTGAGATGATCAACTTATAAGTTCTTTAAAATATATTGTATGATATTTATTTATAACTTATAAGATACTGTAAATTGTCTATCAATTAATTATTCAAAAAAATAACTTATAAGATCTAAAAAAAATATTGAGAGCTTATAATTAAGCTACTTAAATTTATTTTCAAAATAAATTAGTTTAATCTTTTTTAAAATTTATTTATAAGTTTGTAATTGGTAATATAATAATTGTAGGGATCCGTAACTTTAAAAATAAGCTTAAAAAAGTTATTAACGATTAATATTGCTAAATATCATCATTACCGTTCTTTTTTTCTATTTTTAAATTTTAGAATAATTAATTACTATAATTTCACTTCGATGAATTTATATATGAACACACATTTAGTAAATATAAAAGAAACAATTTTTAAGATAAATTACGAATTTGCCACTGACCTGGAAGTCCTTGTTGATGATCATCCCCACGGTGCAAACAACCGTCGCAAAAAAACACATGACCAATTGAATCTCCATAACCAGCGTGTAGGTTACCGGTTGTTTCGCCTTCTTGTACGTGTACTCCACCACCGGCAGGATTAGCCCGTACAGCGCCGCCGCCGCCCCCGTCCTGAAAAACCCCACCTAAAACCGCCGCTCCCACCGTCAGCAGGACCACCGCGTTTATCGAGTACGCCGTGAACTTCTGCTTCACGAGGAAGTACGCGAACACCGCCGTGAACGCCAGCTGCGACGCGATGATGAGTGAGGAGGTGGAGACGGGGAGCTTAGCCACGCCGTACGCGTACAGGTAGTCATCGAAGCCGGTTAGGATTCCGATGACGGCCGCCGCCACGAACAGGCGGGGCTTCATGAGGATGAGCTTGGCCCCGGGGTTGGGCCTGCGGCGGCGCGTGTATGAGACGATGAGGGGAATGAGGATTACAGGCCATCCCCCGGTTTCCAGCCAGCTGGAAAACCAGATCCTCTTGCCGCCGTGGATGAAGTAGAGGCGCATGATTAAAGGACCGCCGCAGTTGCCGATGGCGAGTATTATGCAGTTGATGATCAAGAAGATCCGTTTCTCGGCGGTGGGTTTTTCGACTTCCATGGATTCTGAATTTCACGTTCTTTCACTCGGATCCAAACTTTGTGGAATAGATCATATACCTCGATTATCGGTACTCGTCCGCACTCAGTTATCCCCCTCTGACAGGCGACTTGCAGTGTTATATATCCAAACAATTGGTCATTGTAAAGGACAATGCATAGACGTAAGGATAAGTAACTCATAGAGCATAGGTCTTCTTTCGATTCAATTTCAAATATTCATTAATCTATATTATTTCATTTTCTTTTATTTAATAATCCTAACTAAATTACAGTAACTCGTCTAATGATTCTAAATAAGTTACAATAACTTATCTCAATTCATTCATGTCCCAACTTATGTTTGTGATTATATCAAGATTAATGATTGAGATTGAGGGAAGTTAATTGAAGAATCCAAATTCCTTAGTTAATCATTATCTTATCTTTTTTACTAATACCAATAATAAATTACAGTAAATTGATATATCAATTCAACTAATACATCAATATGACAAACAACATAAATAGATTACAACAACCCACATAAAGTGACATAAACACATATATTTTATTTGAAATTTGAAATTTTATTTTTTAAAAAAAGAAACACATATATCATGAATGATTAGGAGGGAGAGTGAAGTGGATAAAAAATCCCAAAAAAGGTGGAGAGTGGAGCGGTGAGAATGAAGAGAGAGATGTGGTAGGAAGTAATTAATTGGGCTTTCCCCCCTTTATATGGAAATTTGAGGGCCACAACATAACATGTTCTATGCCCTTCTCATCTTATACTCAAATTCCAAACTTTTTTGTAATTTGATTTTCTCTCTTTCTCACACACACACACACATATGTATATATATATATGGTAAATAAATCATTCCATTAATAATATTACTAGATCAAAAATCAACCGTATGTAATTGAGAACAATCAATTAACAAATCAAACACTGTAAATTTTCAATATATTCTAAATTAAAAACGTAGCCGAAATTAACAAGATATGGACAAATACGTCATTTATCTCTCCATCAGCAAATATATATATATATATATATATAGCTATAGATAGATAGACATATGTGTGTACTAGAGACCATGTTTGAAACTTGAAGACGACTTTTTCAAGGAGAGAGAAGAAAGAAAATGAGGTTGTCATGCTTCGGATTTGATTCCAGGATCAGTCACTTAATTATTTTTTTAAATTAATATTTATCTATCTATATGTACTATTATGAAAGAGAATCTCATTTATCCTACGTAACACTTTTTAAATATTTATTTTTAACCTTTAATTCAATTCATCCATTCAATAAAATTTGGTTATAATTGTAATTTCAATATCTTTAATAAACTCTCAGCAACATTGACATCGATTAAATCAAGTTACACAAATACCCTTCGTAATATTTTTCAATGAGTTTGTGTGTAAATTTTGTATTTGAATATAGAGTGTAGTTGTAAATTTGTAATTATAATTATAATCACAGAGTGTGATCTAATTTTTAAAAAAAATATCAATATTATTTACCTTTTTTAATATATCCACAAAAATTGTGTGCTGCAAAAGCTAGTATTTATATTAGTAAAAAAACAAAAAAGAACGGAAACAAAGGGAACGAGAATCTTGTGACCTATAAATTCCTAAACACTTGATGCAACGACGAACACATGAAACATAGTTTGGGGAGTTCGTAACGCATATGATAAAGTTAAAATTTCAAAACTATTTATTATCATTAAAATAATATTCCGTTCAAGTCTTATTTATATAAAAGTATTGTAATGTGTGATTGATTGAATTCGTTTAAGTTTGTTCTGAAAAGGATTTTTCCATCAATGAGTCAATAATAATCGAGACACGATTTAATTAGCAAAGCTAAGACCTCATAATATTAGGTTATGAGTTGAATTGACTAATGTATGAATATCGGTCCACTACAATAGTAATTATTGATCTGGTCCACTTGAAGGGGACTTTTACAGGAAAACGAAAAAAAGAAAGCTGTCGAAGAGCTGCTCGAGCTCGATCGTATATTGTTGGGCTTAGGGTGATCCAAGCTAGGATCAATTATTGATATAAAAATGATAAAAAATTGTATATAATATACACACATATAAAATTGATATAATTATAAGTATCATTGAAATAAAAACTAATATTGTAGCTAGCTACTAAACGGCGAATTAAACATTAATATTTTACTTTTTACTATAATTTTTTTAAATAAAAAAATTATAATTTATAATTTAAAAAGATATTTTGGTCAATTCACCATAAAGTTTGAATGAAAACTTAACGCAATAGATTTATTATTACATATTCATTAAAATTAAAAGGTATTTGTATTTATCAAATAATAAGAAATATTTATAATTGTCTCAAATTTCAGGAAGATGGCTGTAATTTATTTTATAAAATAAATATTAATTTAAGTATTTTACAGTGGGCGCAAGAAGATGTGATAGGTTGGTTGTATGTAATGTAATCAGTGCCAAAATTGTCCATTTGTTCTTAACTCATTCAATTGTCCAGTAGTCGGTAAATAGTAAGTCAACCGGCCAAAATTTTTATTTGTACTAATTTATAAGAATAATTGCGTTTACATCTCTGATTTATGATTTATTTATATAATTTATTTTTTTTATAATTACAGAAATTATTCTTAGCAGCAATAAAATAAGGATAGTTTGTGTAACGATGTTAATAATTTTAGGGTGAGTGTAAGTTTTTAAAAAAGTAAGGGGTTGTTTCTGTAAATGATAATGATATTTTGATAGGTATATGTGTAATTATCTAAAAGATAGGGATGATTTATATAAATATATCATAGATCAAGAGGTGTAAATGTAATTATTCCTAATTTATATATAATCCCTACAAGCCCGAAGGTTTAATTTAATTCTAAAATTTTATTTTATAAAATCATTAAAAACATATAAACGACAAAACATTAAGTGACGACAATAAAAATATTATTGTCATTTAAAATTTATCTTCCATGACAACTTTAAAATTATCACTTAATATTTTGTTATTAATATTATTTGAAGTTATAATCAGTATTATAAACTTATAATACTGTTTTCGTTCAACTCAATGAGGGGTTCGAGTCACACCAAATGTGTGGGTATTGATTTACTTTGGTAGTAGTTTAAGTGTCTTGTTATACTAGGTTGCTTTTTTTTTTTTACTAGTAACGGTAGATAAATTATAATAACCCATCTGGATACGTTGAGTAATATCTCAACTCAACTAATATATCAATATGGCTAATTAATAACGATAAATAAATTACAACAACTCACATAAAACGAGACAAATGCTCACACATCCAATAGAACTTAAATCCCCTATCGCAAACTTGTTCATGAGACCTCTATTGTATCCTTAACTATTAGGTTAAAACATCATTGGTCAGTCACATTTGATATTAGTAAAAAAAATGACATATATTGATTATTGATAATTAAAGTTAATGATGTAACATAAAAAGAAATTATTAAAAAGAAAAATTTAAGAGAGTAAATCGTGTCTTGTACTTTACATCAAATTTCACAAAGAAAATTTATTGCAAGAGAAGACTAAGACATTTTTAAATTTAAAAAACAAAACACAGAACAATAAATTTGGAGAAAGTAATTAAGCATTTATAGCAAGTGAATTAGAGACCAGAAGTCAACGAAATTGACATGATATTTCTTTCTTGACTTGTCCTCCTACATATTACGTACTAATCTAAACATACCCTGCCCATTTAGTACAATACTTTAAATTGAAAATTACGTATTTTAATATATCGTCCTTAATCAGGGATCTTCCCATCACAACATATAAATCCAACAAATTAATCCACAAGTCCAAAGCCTGTGTTGGAAACTGGGAAGTGGGTGGTGCTGGAACAGATAAGGAGAATGGATTATGCAACCACAGGGCCGGCCCAAAACGCATTGCCCCACAGCCCAAGGGTTGCAGCTAACCTTCCGACAAAGACATGGACAGATTCAGTTCAGACATCAAACGTAAACACTTGCCAAAGTGGAGATTTTAACGCTATATTATATACAATTCCTTGGCAAGCATGGGTGATGAGAGAGAGATGTTCATACGATACCACTCTGCATGATCTGCCTCCAAGTTCACTTGGTGTAACAAGTCGTGGACAGAGATTTTTCGATTGCATGATAACTCAGGTGAAAGGTGTGACAGACTATTTAATTAAGAATATGATTTTTATATTATTTAAGAATGGGATATGTTAGCTATTTAAATAGTAATTAGTTTATTATTTATGCAATTCTTGATCTAAAAATTTTAATATAAATTTTCGGACTACTTTTAATTCTTACATTAACTTTAAAAAATTATTTATATTATTTTTAAATATTAATTTTTATTATGGCATTACTGGTTTGATTACGGTTCACCCGACAATTGAACCAGTTTACTGTGATTCAATCAATTTTCCAATTCGATCAACTATCTGGGTTCTAAAACATTGCAATAATACAATAAATACTGGCAAATTCTATCACAAATCAAATTAACCCTAAATTAATCATAATATATGTTATAATTATTACCTATTAATTTATACATAATTAAGCAAAAGTATCTAATCACATTATGGCTGATATAATGCGTTTCGTATTTGATCCTCATATTTAAAGACTAAAATTTCACAGATCTGACCTGGAGAAATAGCGACATCTATATATTTTTTTCTTCCCTTTCTTGACGTTTTCACAAACCCATAATACAACGAAAAATTCTTATCCGAATTGGTGTGATCGAAAGAACTGAATCATGCAGCAAATATGATATATAGATCACGTTATTGATTTTTTTTTTAAATTATACATAAATTACACGACAAGTATTTCATACTTATTATATAATTAATTTAAATTTGATCAAATCCAATCTGAATTAATATTTTACTAATACATTCGTCGTATTTAAATATAATATAGACATGCAATTAATTAAAGAGCATAAAAATAGAAGCCCCCCACCTCACACACACTCCAAAAAAGAAAATTAAGAAAAGACTTGTTTGGCACAAGATATCATTGGAAAAAAAGAGTGGAAGAATTTCTCTTCTTCATACAAAATAATCACAGAAACCAGATAATTTCCATCCTCTCTACCAAACACACCTCAAAAAGTGGATGAGAAATCGAAACAAAAAATTATCCGGCTCAAGCAACTCATGCTGAACAAACCGGTCCAAGTTGAGGTTCCTAGGAAGTACGCCACTGTAATACAAAACCGTGGCCAAAGTCGCCGCCGGCTGAGCCACCAACCACCCCATTGTCTTCGCCACCGACTTCACCATCACAGCCATAAAACGCTGCAAGAACAACATACGATTTCACCCATCAATTCACAATAATTAATACACGACTTTAGTCACTCATCAAGAAATCATAGAGACATAGTATATATATATATATACACACACGTAGATACCATGGATTATTAGAGTAGCTAGGGAAGAGAGGAGGTTGAAAACGTGCGTGTGTGTGTTTGTTTTGGTCCCGAAGAATAGAGGTTTTAAGGTGAGGAAACTATGTGCAATGTGACAAAATTAAGGTAGAAAGCGGGTTTAGGTGCAGCGCCATTAATTAACGAGAAAACATTGGGCGTGTATTGGCCTCGGACATATCGATGCTCTCAGCACTCAGCACACAGCACTCAGCAGTCTTAGACGTAGGGGTAAGAAGCGGAGGAAGAAACAAAGGACACGTGTGTGTGTTTGTATGTATGTGTAATTAATTTGATTTGTCTGTTTTTAATTTCCTAAAAATATTACATTTTTGTAGGGGGAATTTGGTGTTTATTGCCTTGCTACTCAAGCTATTATTAATTAATACAATCTTCCTTATAACCCTTTTCGTTTACGCTCCCTTTACGAGTTATTTGAGTGATATGATAACTTGATACTAAAGTCTGTGATAAATAAATTCAAAATTAATCATATATTGTTTATTTTGTGAAATTATAGGAGAGTTATTTTAGACAGTGACGTGTTTATTTGGTATGATATTCTATCGATGATCTTTTCACCTCTACCGTTGTTTTTTATAAAGTATTCACTATGCTTGGTTTCATTTTTAACTTGTTTTGGTGTATTTTGTAGAGATAGAGAGAGAAAAATAAAGATAAATAAATACGTGTTAGAGATAGTGTGTATGTTTGGATTTGTTTTTGGAGATAATATAAAATAAGTATAGTATATTTGATGTTGTTTAGTGGGAGACAAAAACTACTGTTTATTATCAAATCATGTCTTATATATATTTATATATATGTATGAGTATGTATATATCTTTTTAGTTGTAGGGCTTATAATTAGTTAAGACTTATTTTGACCAAAAACAAATGAAGCACTATTTCAAAACATTTCAAAGCACTACCAAAACTTTCAAAACAAATCAAGGCAAATATTGCCCATGTTTTAGCCCATATCAGAAATGGCCAAAAATGCAACCAAACATTATGATTAATTTTTATTGATAAAATATTATGCGTTTAATTACTGACAAATTAAAATGATTTTACAAAGATAAGCTTTTGTCGAAATTATATTTTGCTATATGTTTAGACAATATTTTATTTATTTATTTTTAATTATAACATCACTTACATGACTTTATTTTTCACATAAACTATTGTTTTTGCATTCTAATTTTTAGATAAATAAAATTGTTTAATTTAAGTAACATATACTAATCGTATAGTATCATATAAATTTAATAATTTTGTATTGAAAAATATCTGTTTACCGTATCCGTATCCATACAATATAAACTTTAAAACACCGATTTGGAATTTGAGGAGCATACAAGAATTAATAGAAGTATGGGGGCGATAGTGCAATTTGCCTATTCTTAAATACCTTTTTTTCCCATTTGCTATTTATAGATGGACAAAATCGTAAATTTGGGTATTCTTTTCGCCAATATATGAATCAATATCCAGAGCTATCATACGCGCATCTATCAAAGACATATTCCGCTATTGGGTTAGGGCTCTCTCCTTTTTCCATCGTTCGAAGCCTCTCTTTGCGATCACCGCGAAACCCTAACCCTAGAATTCGACAATGTCTAGCAAGCAAGGTAATTGCGCATCACGAACTGTGCTGATTTTCTCTTTATAAATTTGTTCGGCGATTTCTTTCTTTTTCTTCCTTTTTTTTGGGTGTGTGTGTGTGTGGCAAAAAGAGCTGAAATTTGTTGATTTATGTGTATTCTCATGCTTTTCGGTCTTGAAACAGGAGGGAAAGCGAAGCCTTTGAAGCAACCTAAGGCCGAAAAGAAAGAGTACGACGAGGTATTTCTGGATTAGAATTGCGGTTGTGATCCGCCTCCGGAATTAGCAGGAATATGGTTGTTTGGAATGGTGATGTTTGTGTGTATATATATGTGATTATTATCTTCTTTTGTGTTTGATGATGGATGAATTATTTGTATATCTATTTTCATACGTGGCGTCATGTGTGGTTGATCTGTCTGTCTATCTCCGTTCGGATCTGCTACATGTTGTGAACAATTGAGTTAGAACTTAAATATTAGACGAATTGTTGATGATTCTGTGGTACTGATCGGTTTTCTGCTTTAGTAGTTCCGTCCTATTGTAAGTCCTAGTTGATGAATCTCAATTGCTTAAAATGTTCTGATTTTGTTTGGACCAGAGATTTGAATGGAGGAAATTGAAAAGGAAAATTAAAATGAAAGAAACCATTATCTTTCTATCAATATTAAGCATTGCTTTAAAAGCTATGTAACTGGATATAACGAAAGTGGATGTGAATGATGCGAAATTTGAAATTTATACAAACAGAGAGAATTCTCATGCTGTTTTCCTCCAACATCCATGATATGGCTGGATCATTTATCAATCTGTATTTCTTCGATGATTTAATGGCTTCCTGGTGTAATTTCTCTCTTATCCAATTATCCGTATCTGTTTAGATCTTTTAAACGAATTTTGCATTTTTCAGATTGACAAGGCTAATATTCAAAAGAAAAAGGATGAAGAAAAGGTAAACTATATTTCTCCGAGGACTGCCGCTCCATATGATTTATTCGCCTGCCATCTGACTCTGATTATTGTTATTTTCTTATCCTTGGCAGGCTCTGAAGGAGCTCAAGGCAAAGGCTCAGCAGAAGGGAGCATTTGGTGGTTCTGGTCTGAAGAAAAGCGGCAAAAAATGAGACTTTCTGAAAAGCAAATGGTCTCGATTGCTCCATTCTTGTCATTGTGGTGTTGTGTTATTGTGTCCTCGAGTTCCTAGCATACAACTTAAATGTGTTAGCTTGTTATTGTCTGGTTATCAAGCTTCCAAAAGCTTTTCGATAAAAGATTTTCAGCTTTTTCTAATAGATGCATGATGCCTTTATTCTGCCTGTAATTTACAATATGTACCCCTTTCTGAAACGTCAATGGGTGGTTTCCATGTGTTCCTGGTAGTGAATTATCTTCAAAAGTTGATCTTTTATGAAAAGATGATCTTGTCAATGTGAATCCAATTACTACCAAACAGATTTCTGGTCGATATCAGAATTGAACTTTGAAGCGCTGAAGGGTTTTTGTTTGTTTTGCATTCCTAATCTGGGATCGGTTGTTTATCAAATTTTTAGATTTTTCTGAAAAGCTTCACAATGATTCCATCCAGCCATCAGTGCTGTTGGGTAGGAGGCTGAGACATTTTCACAATTGCTACAGAAATCACCCTTACGTTCCTATTTCCAGTGAAAGGAATTTCCCCTACAACATTGACACAATGCACTTTTTCCAATTCTTTCTTGCGTACAATTTCTACATGGTATATAACAGGAAAAAGGCTCTTTAACGTAATCTTCATTGATACTAGCGACAGTGCTACTAAAACCCACAATCACCTAGATTAGGAGATAGCTATGACATTAGAAACACTATACCATTGTTCCAAAATCAATTGAAGATGACAAATGAGAAGGCCAGTCGCTAAGAAATTGGAAAAATAACCCACAGCAAAATTTCAGAATCACATAATCAAAAGAATCTAGCAAAAATCGGAGTACTAAACCTCATTGCTCACTGAAATTGAACAAAAGTAAGTTGTCTACAATAGGATCCGGATCCTGCATAACATTCAACTATATATCTCATATCCATTGTGAGACTCAAAACAAAGACGGCGTGATTTCTACCAGTTGCACCACGTAAAGCCATCTAATATCTCATGTTAGAGCCTCTCTTCAAATGCAAAATGATCAATGCTACTGCTCTGGCTTGTCTGGATCCTCCTCCTCAGGATTTTCCTCTTCTTCTTCTTTCTTCTCTTCTTCCTCTTCTTCATCTTCTTCTGGAGGATCAGCTGGCAGCGGTGGGGGTAATGGAGTTTTCATTGGGCTGAACTGAGGGAAAATGTCAGGTCTCCTTCCAGGCTTCGGCCTTTCCCACTCCTGAAACAATAGATAAGGACCTAGATTCAAATTGACTGGCGCAACAACCCCCCTATGGAAAAATTTTGAGGTGAAAACAGCTTCCTGCTCATCCATGCAGCTTTATTGAATAACTAAACATCTAGTATCCTTATTAATATCTCAATCTATATGCAGAAATATTGATGTAACCATAAAACACCAAAATGCAGTACTAGCAGGACTCTGAAAAAGACATTTCACCACTTGTAAAAGCCCAAATGACAGTATCACATCAAAGTCCAGCTCTCATTCCACGCCATTCAGCACATACATTCACCAAACTTGAGAAAGATTTATACGTTAGGTACGCAGAATTAGGGGAAGAACAAGCCTCACTTATTTATGCAGGTAAGAGCAAACCGTAAGAAGTGATAACATAAATAATTCATACTGAATGCATGGGAATCAATTTCTAACAGCCACAGATTCTGTTACTTTATATAGATTATACACCCTGCTGTGAATCATAGAATTTGGATAATCAAAATCATCTAGTCATCATACAAATACGAGCTGACATCCTTTTTGAATGGTTAAAGAGGCTTACGTCAGCTAGCACACCTCGAAAACCCCCACCCCCCCTTCCCACCCTCCCAATGAATTAACAATACATGTTCAATGTAGAATTGGTAGCTAGCTGCCTCACAATTATTTCTTATGCAAACTCATCTTCATGGTCATCAAATTCTTATGCCCTCTGTCTCAAATTGAAGTTGCTGATATCAAAACTGCACCACAAGGAGATATTCAGTCATTTTTCCTTCAAACATAGGCTGCAAGGACTACGGATCACCTTCTAGTAGTTAGTTAATCAACTGGATGCAAATTACAAGTACCACTGAAGTTCGCAATTAGGGAAAAAAGATTCCCCACAAGGATATCCTATTCACTGATTTTCAGCTTTTCAACAATTTTTATATTCAGTTTGTACATAGTCTCTCACTCTTCTTCCAGTTTCCAGCATCCTTCATCAGCTTAATTCTCTCTACACTCATAACTTAGTCTAGAGATAAACAGGATTAAAACTGAAGACTAATCGGTAAATTCCGAATCCAATTTACCGCATTCAGTAAATTCATCAAGACTCCCTGTGCAAATACGAGAATTAAAGAAAAAAGACACGACAAAAGCCACGAGAAAAATGAAATTGTCGCAAAGAAAAGGGGGAAAAACTTACGATTGGAAAATCAAGAGGAGAACGGCGAGTCATCTTCTCTTCTTCCGGAGCCATACCCACAATCCATGACCTCCGCCGGCCACGCGTCACGCTCGCGGTATGGGTTCTATAGAAACAATTCAAAGGCGGCAGCAGAGAACAGGTGTTTGAAGAGGAGGCCCTAAATGTGGATGAGGTTAAAGGAGGCGAGGCGGCTAAACCCGCCGTTGTCGGGGTACAAGCTGATAGAGAGATGGATAGGGACTGATACGCCATCGTGGTGGCGCGTGAAAGTGCGTGGTATCGTTTTTCGGGGTCTGCTGTAGCTCCTATCAACGAACGTCCACCAAATATCCACTCGCCCACCGCCACAGAGAGACAGAGGAGTTAGAGGGAGAGAGCGCGACAGAGAGAGAGAGAGAGAGAGTCTCGATTCACGAATCACCAGTCCAAATATGAGACGGATCTGGATACGGATCCAAACTTGCCAGAATTGGGCTCATTAACATTTTTGGGCTGGGTTTTTAACGATAGTTTGGAATGTAACTCTTATTGGGCCACATGAAGCCCACTATTGAGGCCCAAATCTTTTTTTGTTTTGTTCGAATTCTTCAACTTCCGATTTTCCGAAACATTGTTCAACCAAACAAGCCCTAAAGGCATTAGGCAATTCTTTGTCTATATGCACTCCATTGCTCTCGCTCTTTGAAAATATATTGGGCGTGGGGGTTGCAGCAGAAAAAGGATGGCGGGAAAGCAAGTCGCCGGCGACGGAGTACCACCGAGCCTCGCCGGCATGTCTAGAAACCAGCTCTATGAAATTATGTCTCAGATGAAGGTGCAAATTCTAATTCTAATAAACGCTATTTACACTCGCATTTGCACAAACACATACATTGATTTACTTTTTTCCTACTCCGCGAGTTTGTGCATGAACTCGTTATTGGAAGATTGAAGCTTGAAAATTGGAATTGTGGTGCGTGCAGACGTTGGTAGAGCAGAACAAGCAACAAGCGAGGCAAATTCTTATTCAAAATCCAGTTTTGACTAAAGCTCTTTTTCAGGTTTGTTTTAATTTTGGGGTTTTGATTTGTGCAATGGAATCTTTGTTTTTCATTTCTCTCGGTGAAGGGAGCCGGCCTATTTACTTATTTCTTCTGTATGTTAGGGTTTTCTGTGTGCTTAAATTAATGTGTGCTTACAGTTATATTGGATTTTTCTAAATTGTCATGAAAGAGAGAAAAATCGAACCAAAAGGTTTCCATCTCGTACCATTGTGGAACTTTTAGTTGGGTAATCAATCGACATCGGAATATTGTAGGAAAATGAGATAGATATCCTGATTTGCAGTCAAGTAGCATTGAATCTTGGGTGGTGATTAGCGGTAGTTAGGAAGCAGTTTTGATCCACTAAGATGATATGGACACTGATGCTTTTGGTTCAGTGATTAGTTTTTTCCTTACATTTGTCCTCACAATTTATCAATCACAATGTTTAATATAGTTGATCTATAAACATACTATACTTAAAATATATCAGAGCATGCCAGGTTGAGATAAGGAACTATTTGGATATTAGTTCATTGTTGACTTCACTATTCTGATGAAAGGAAAGAAAAGGAATAGAAACTCTTTTACATTATGCAAACAGGGGAAATAATATACTTCCATTTATATTTAGTTGATCATTTCACTGTGCAGACAGATGCCTAGCACAACATTAATCTCTAATTCATTAATATGAAAATAACTGGAGCTTCAGGATGCTAAGAAATAGAATCTAAGATTTTCTTAAAGGTCATAGAACATGCGGGAACTAGCACAATTTTTCCATCACTAATTGTTGCCAATTGTAAGTGGTTATGTACCTGGTCTTGAAGTTTCTTTTGTGGATTCAAGCATGATATTCCAACCTATCCACCTGGTTTGCCATATCTGGCTTTCAGTTTTTCAAAGATTTATACTAGGATTTTTTTACATTTAATGCTGAAAATGTTGAAACTATAGAGCTATCAATTTCATAATTCAGTATTGGGAGAACCACTATTTTTAACGATTTGTAACAGTTTTTGTGGAGAAAATGCTTTGGAAATATCTGACGTTTTCAATTCTGTCCTTTTTCTCATAGGCACAAATTATGCTTGGTATGGTGCAGTCCCCGCAAGCAGTATGCTCCTTTTCTCATTTATACCCATTTTGTTTATTTCCTGTAAACATTGCCTAATTTTTCTCCTTTGTTTAGACACCTACCATTTCATCAACAGCTTCACAAAATCCACAGCCATCAGCTATATCAAATCAGCAATCCAGTGGTCAGGCTGCTTCATCATTTCAGGGTCAAATTGGTCAGAACCAGATGAGGAAGCAGCAGCCAAACCAAATTATGGCATCAAATGCTCCGCCCCAACCTGCTCCTCCGCAAAACCCTCAACCCCAATCCATGCCTTCACATCCCTTACAACCGATCCAGCAACCTAAGGGTCATCTTGGTGCCCAATCAACACAAATGTCTGTGCCACAGTCTTCTCAAGTTCCTAATTTGACTCAGTTGCCACAGCATACTGCTTCACAGCCCCCCTCACTTCACCAGCCTCCTATGCCTTCAATGTCCACACAATCACAGCAACCAATGCAGAATACTGGCAGTCAGTATTTGCCACTACAACCGCCACTACAACCACCTCTACCGTCACAACCAAGACCACCAATGCCAGGTTTCCCTCACCAGGCTCATTCTCAGATGGGACCAAATTTGGGTTTTCAGCACCCTAGTGGACCACAGTTGCCTCACTCGCAACATATATTCCACGTGAGCTAAATACTGTATCTTCTAATATTTCTTTTCAACCTGCTTTATTTTGCTTTCAAAAAATTTAAGATTTATGTACTTCAGTCAGGTACAAAGCCTCCTGCTGGTATGGGGCCTTCATTTCCACAGGGCCAGCTGCCACTTCCTAATCAGCCTTTGCCCCCATCAGTTTATCAGGTTTTGTTTTTATGTTTCAATTGGTTCAATGCATATTTGTTTAGATAATTCTTTCTGGTCGGATTTACATCTATCACAATCTTAAAATCTGCCCAGTAATCTGTTGTTTCTTATGGATTCGTGAGAGTAATGTTTGTTTTTGCCCAATTGGTACATGGTGGGTTATGGTTAATTCTTGCTTGCATGCTTATAGGTTCTGGCCCCTACAGCCTTAGATTAAAGATTTGCATCCAAACTCAGTCAGTAAGAGTGCAGCTATTGATTCACATGTTTGTTCAATAGGAAATAATCTCCAGAATAGTTGATTATATTCTTAGGAAGTTGACGGTAATTAGGTTGAACTGAGATCATGTTTTACCAGGACGAGATGAGGATAAATAATTGAGATAAGATTTCTTTCAATGTGATAGAATTTATTGCTTCATTTCGAAATTCACTTTTATTTATTGAGGAACTGGAAGTGTAATCAAATGGAAATATTTTTTTAACATCCCCCCTTTTCTTTTTCCTGGCAGTAGCAGATTGCCAGATCCTTTTAAGAAGCCAAAACATCATCAAATTTATGCTGTGATCTTTATAGTTTATAGGTTTATTTAAAATTTTCTGTTACAGTTGTCTAATGTTATGGAAGTCAATATGTTGATGGAATATTGTGGTGGTGGATATGTTTAGGCAATAAAATACTTTTCCTATTCATCAAACTGTGGCAGCTGCACTTGAATATGACTTTACTCAAATGGAAGATGATTATTGCAGCTCATACCATAAGGTCCATAACTTGTGCCCCCTTCTGAATAAGCCCAAGTACAAGTGTTCTCACCCCTCATAATCCAGATTACCAGAATGGGAAATGAGAAAATTGTGGGCCTGGGGCTAGGTTCTACTATATATGTTCATTCCCAGGGCCCTATGATGGTGCCAACTTTATATTGTCTTGTTATTTAATCTTAGTTGCTTAGTTTTGTTTATTGCGTTTTTTGCCCGCGTGTTGAAGAATGTGGAGCTGCTCCTTCATTCATCTATACAACAATGATAAATTTTCTTATGTTGTAACTGTGAAGTTGGGTGGTTCACCCAATTATATTATCAAATCAGATTCCTTTCTCCCAATTAATTCCTATTTTGACCTAGCATCCCGTTGATCATCTGCCTATTTTTCATGTTGAGTGAACATTTTGAATCATGAAATGGTTATCTTCTGCAGCTTTTGACAACCTTGCTTTGCATATGCCCTTTTGGCAATGATGATTGAACTTCTTGCGCTAAGCATGTGGAAACACTACTTTTCCACAGATTTGTATGCATGATCTGACTGTGTTGCTTAGCAATACTTCTGATCGATCTAATTTCATGGATGATGAAAAAGACATTTACCTAGAATATGCTTTTAGTTGTTGGGATCAACTTTTGAGCATTTACTTGCGTCTATGTGATGATTTTGGCTTGACAACTAAATGATAGTATTCTTGTGGATTCCAGGGGGGAAGTCCTCACTTGGGAATGGATTTCAATCAAGCTGGAAGCTCCAAGCAAACAGATAGAGGATCCAATTGGACACCAGGGCTTTCTGAAAATGCAATAATCCAACCCCCGGGGCCACCATCATTTGCTGGTCAGGTGGGTCCCAGCAACCAGCCTCCTCGAGGACCACCGGTAAGTTAATCTTGCTTTCTGTAATTTTTGTCTGTATCTTGGGAAACAGGGGTATCAGTTTCTCCCTCAGATTGATAATCCAGTCTATTCGATTGTGCAGTTGACTCCTGAGATGGAAAAGGCGTTACTGCAGCAGGTTATGAGTTTGACTCCAGAACAGATCAATATGCTTCCCGCTGAACAAAGAAATCAAGTTCTTCAGCTGCAGCAAATGCTTCGCCAATGAAAAATGTGTTGTAGATGCAGTTATTCCTACTTTTCAGCGTCTACATCATCTTTTGGAAACCTCTATCTCCTTTTGATCTAGTTGTAATTCTTTATATGGCATTAAGGACAGCTTCTTACATGATTTCTTTCGCACTCTCTTTTTTTCTTTTTGACTTATAATTTGCGTTAGGATTCCTGTGCAGCTCTCATATGTTTTTTATGTGAACTATTCTAGTATGGGATGAAAGCTCCGTGTTACATGTTGGGGGTGTTTGCCAAAATTTCTACTTTTGAAGAAGTGATTTTATTAGAAAAAGTTGGAAGTTGTAGCATAATGAAAAATATGTAGTGTTTGGAAAAAAAAGTGAAAATAAGATGAAAACTAAATTAGGTAGTGTTTGTAAAAAAAAAATTTAATTGGTTAAAGATTATTTTGTCCATATGTATTAAAAATGATATTATGTTTAATATTTGAACTTGTCTTGTGAAACAATAATATTTTTTTCACAAAAAATAATAAATTTTATTGCAATTAATATATTTCATATTTAATTGTACAAATATTTGTTATTTATATTATTAAAATATTAAATATTAATGAAAAAAATGAAATATTTAATTCAGTAATGTTTCCACAATAAATAATATTGTGTGATTGCCAAAAAATATATTTTTTAATTAATCATAGCAATTTTATTTATATTTTTGTATGATATAGGAAATGATATCCACAATATAGAAAATAAAATATAAAATGTTAAATATTTGAAATTATAAATTTTGTTAGTGATAAATTATTCAAATTATATGAAAATTCTAACATCAACTTTAGATGAGCAATTTTAAAAATAAATTAAAAGGGTAAAATCGAAATAAGATTCTTATATGGAGGGTAAAATAGTCCAAAAAAATTAAATTTATTTAAAAAAAGCCAAAGCAGATAAAAACACCCTCCAATGTGTTTTGAACTTTTGGACTAAAAGTGCATTTTATAGCAATTTCGAAAACAACAGAAGTGAGCATTCCAAACACTTTAAAATATTTTTTTGAGATTAAAAATTAAAAAATACTTTTATGAAACTCGTGCAAATACTTCCTTCGTAGTTAATGCGTCTGCAGGCTGTATAATTATGTTCAAGGTTATTCTAGGGCCATTCTATGAGAATGAATCATGGTCTTTTCTTTCTAGAACTGGCTCAGAGCCTTTTTCTTTCGGAGTTATTTGATTAGATATTACAACTAAATCCTTGAACTCGTGTTGTTGTGAACAAACGCATGCATTGTTTGCCTGGTCCTTATGAACTAATGAATTGTTCTACACTTCTGACTTGGTCAGCTTATCATCATGATGGATGATCATGAACTTTTTTCTTCTGATTATTACGAAGAAAAAAAAAAAAAAGTTGGCATCTGAGAGTGAGATTTTGTATGTTTGGCCATAAAGAAAGATAAATTATGATAGACTGCTATGAGATTGTTATTTAGAATATTATAAATAGCCCTTTGAAATTATAAATATTTTGATAAATATCTTCTTGTGACAACTTATTATAGAAAAATATTTATTAGAGCATTTGTAATTTCAAAGATATTTATAAATTTTTAAAATAAAATGATATTTATAATTATGACAAACTTTAAAAAAAAAAAACCCCTTATAATTTACCCAAACTCTCAAGTATCAGCATCTAAACTCCATTTAATCATTGATCAAATTAACGCAAAGCATTAAGAACATTTAATTGGGTTTTGGACTGATCAACTTGCACGTTTGATTGGGTAATTAATGAAGTTAGGGATCTCAAACCATCATGAAATTGAACTATATTCTTGCACCATTAACCTTGCAAATAATGTCAAATCCTCATTTATCCAACCCACGAGCAATAGTTGCACGTATTCATGCTTCTCTGTAGGTTTAGCAGGTCCAGAGAGCAATGAATTGAGTGGTAGTGTTGGCAAGAAGTCAATAAAACTATAGTAACTTAATAATTCAAGTACAGAATTGGCTATCTACTTACAAGTGTAAGAGTTCGTCTTGCAATAAATAGGGAAACCAAATATACAAATTACAGCTTGAAGCTTATAGTGGCTTCTTAGTTGGAGTTATTATACAGGAGCACCTCATCGAACACCCAATCACGTACAGATTATTACTGTACACTGCTGCCCATGTGCAAAATCATAAACTTACATCGCAGTTGGCGCTTAATATGGCATCCAGCATCGTTGACTGTTTCTTGTGCTTGCTCTAGCTCTGCTGTCATCTTAGAATAGCTCACCGGGCATAGCTACTCGTCCAGATATTCCATGCTATGAGTTAACAAGAACACTGGTTGACACTTTTAGTCAGCCTGCTTTATGTGACAATAAATCTGTGTCTTCGAGACTAGAAAATTCAAAATCTTCATCATCCCCCCATTCATCCTCATCTTCGTCACCATCAGAAGCAATGCTTGAAGCGTCATCTTCACTCTGTACATGCGGAAAAGAAAATCATTTCATAGTCATCTGACGTATGTGTATGTATATGATCAATAACCTTTGAACCTGGTAGGGAGTTATATCCTATAAATGCTAAATGTGGACAATCAGAACCTTTTATGCAGCAACATCACGGCATACAATGTAAAACCAAGTGAATGTATGATTAAGTCTTTTAGGCATAAGCAAAGTAGCTTACTTCACTCAATTCTGAATCCTCCGAGTTCCAATGCTTGCTGTTCTCCAGATTTGCAGAATTGCCCTAATAGAATAATGATGGTGAAAGTAAAGCCTCAGAATGATCCCAAACATAAAAATAGCACATCAATGAAGCAGACATCACATTAAGATTTTCTCCATTCATCGTTATTATATCAACATCCCAGATATCCATCTTGGCATTTAGCTTGAGAGAATTAGTAATGGAGAATGAAAGGTGGTTAAGGGTAGCTGCAGATAAGTTGGTCTATGGCATATGTAAAAGAAACAACAATAAACCGGTAGCAGATTAGTGACGAATAGCGATTTTTCTCATAGAGCATTCCAATAAAGATGCATGTCTGCCAAAGAAAAACCAGAAGCCGTAGAAATTTGCAGAAAAAGCAAGTTGTCTAAGAATTTATGACATTAGAAGTCATCCAAGGGAGAGCGGGAAAGTACGACATTTTTTTGTTCTAATGGCTAAAATGGGTTCAAGAAGCAGGAAGCTCTGCCACTAACAGGAGCACGTAAAGAATATCATAATATTGTCCTGATCCAAGAAGCAAAGCCTCCTCAACAGATAGTACTAGGTTAAAGATTGCCAAAGAATTTTTGTCTGATTGCTTAGGTTCAAGAAGCATAAAACGGACCAAACTTTTGTTCTGATTGCTGAAACAGATTTGAGAAGCAGAAATTCCTCTACAGACAGGAGTAGGTCATGGATCTGATAATTTTCATTTTCAGAACGGAGGAATCCTCAAAGATAGATTGAAAAGGGAAGTTTTGATTATAATGCAAAAACCCAGTGACAAGTATCTCAAATTCAAAAAAGAGAAACAATGTGCACCATTATGATTAGGTGTATCTCAAATTCAAAAAAGAGAAACAATGTGCACCATTATGATTAGGTGGAGAAGTATAGCTTACAATTTCTTGCTTCATTTGCTCAATGGTTTTCTCCAGTTCAGATATGTGCTGACTGAGAGCCTACACAACAGTTTCAGAGATACACATTAGTATACAGATTTATGAGTAATTCAACAAAACCACTAGATCTAAAGCTCATGCTTTATTGAGATCATTAGTTAAGTTGGTATTAAAACTGCAACGAGAATGACTAACTTCATATCGCTGCAAGGCAACCCTACGCTTCAGTGCTTTTGCCTTAGTCAGCAGATTTCTTGGTCTCAGAGTGATAGGTCGCCGATAATTCTTGCCACGATAGTAAATCAAGGCATGGCCTTTTGGAACTCTTTCAATTGCCACTAGTATTCCACCACTCTCATATTCCAAAAGTCGTGCTGTTTCTTCAACAAAAGCAAGCTCTTTTTCCTTTGATATTAACTTTACAAGTTCTCTATGTTTCCAATGCAGGTGCATGTTCTCAATAACACCATCAAAAACGCCACGAATGCCTGGAAATTGGACATAAATAAAACATGACTTTATCTTTCAGTCAACATGTACTTCATGATAAATTCCTTTCATCAATTGTACTCTAAGATCAATAGAACTCACCAAGTGGCAAGTATGCTTTCATCCGTAATCCAACTCTACGATACATGACTCTTTCCTCATCTGTAATCGTCTCCTGGTCATCTGAAGGACTGACAGGAACCCAAGAAGCCACTATTTTAGATAGCAGTTTCTCTGCTTTGAGCTTCTTTGCCTGAGCCTGTAAAATGCATTCAGTCAATGGCATCAACAACTGAAGGTAGAAAACAGCATACGGATTAAAATAGGAACCTCCATAAGCATCAAGTGAATCTTTCACCTCATATATGAACCAGGGATTTGCTTTTTCTTATGAAGTCTGTAAAGTGACTATTTGACACAATATTAAATACAATAATGTGCTTAAGACAGTTGTTCAAACGTAATTGACTTTGGCATATTTATTACTGCAACATGAGGGGGCAGTTTAAGAAACATCAGATAATTAAGAGGGCTATTTCCTCATCATAAGACCAAAACTTGAAGGTAATACATGGTGATAAGATTAGTTTGCATCACATTCCAGTTCACCACACGTCAAATAAGACATACTCACAATGGCTATTTTATGTTCAAATCGTCTGATCACACGGTCACGCTTGGCTCTGGATGCCTCTTCTATCATCTTTTCATGTTCCTCAGCAGATATGTTAGTTCCCCACCGAGCCTGAGCCTCATAGAACTCTGCCAAAGTACCTGCCAAAGCTTCCTTCTCTTCAGCCACTGGCACTGCTACTGGTCCTCCCCGGACTTTCTCCTCAATATCTTGTATTTGTTTTGTCATTTCCTGTCTTTCTGCTAAGGCAGCAGCCACACTGGGAGAAAGAAAATCCTTTCCCCGGTACATAACTATGTAATATTTGTTTCTTAGAAGTAACACTCCCCCTGTTAATTTCTGCAACAGACCGAGGGCGAGAAAGAGGAGGAAATAAGTAACCAATTGCACTGATGTGCAATAATAAATATGAAGCTATAAACTGAAATCAAACATAAATTCCTGAAAACCATAGGCATTCAAGGATTCAGAATGCAAGTTTCTGGTGGATATCGTAACCACCCTAGATGACTTTAGTTTCTTGTCAATAATGTAATCATAATACCTCAACCTCAATAATTAGTCTCTCACTCAAGCACATCTAAAGCTTTCAGAAAATAATTGAAATGCATTTGACATGTCAACTTGTGTAAAAGTGCCTTGACCTGGATGGCAATAAACTGCTAACACTCAAGGGACAAAAGAAGGAGTCTAGTGGTATCAATTTTTTTTTAAGCGAATGCATCCAAATTAATCAGAAGGCAAGAAACCAGCATGCTGAAATAATTTTCCCTGTAAGAATGCCGAAAGCTGAGAAAGTCAAAAAGCATATGAAACAAACTGACTCTAAAAAATATTAAATAAACCACTGACAACACAGATTGTTCATGAATACGATTCTACTTGAATATACAGAAGGAAAATGTTCATCTCTAGATATCTTTTAGCCCCCTTGCACAACATTTATGGGAACGTATATTGCAGCAAAGAAGATAAATATCAGGAAAAGGGAATCCAACAGAGTGTACAGAGTAATTGGAATACCTTCAGTTCCTCAGCCATAATTTTGTTGTTAGTATTTTGGATTCCACGCTTCACAGCAATTTTTACAAGTAAACTTTTTTCCCAAAGCTTAATTATGGATATTGCTAAACCTTGATGATTTCTATTTCTTCCTGGAAGATTGAACAGAAGAAAAGATGTCAGAACAGATCTTAGTAAATTGAAACAACACAGAAAGAGGTAAACTTACCAAGAGCAAAATGGCAAGGAAGCGACTTAGCAAGCTTCCGTAAGTTAGTCATCTCGGCATTGGTTAGTCGTGGACGCATTCCAGCGGGAAGAAGTCTAAAAGGTGTCTTGTATCCAGGAATTGTCTGAGGAAGTAAATCAGCGTCAACAGGAAGCACACCTGTACCCCACCAATCTTCAAAGCGTGGACCTAAACCATCTAATAGCCGGTTGTATTCTGCTTCCTCTTCTGACATGCTTTCAGCACGGGCAGAGATAACTGGATTGGACTTCTCAATAACCGGACTTTTACCATCACTAGTTCTGGTGACCGAGTTGTCAAGGGAGGAAACATTGGGGACAAAAAGAGCATCATCCTCACTGTTCATTCTTTGCGGTTTTGAAATAGGGCCTTCATAGTTAGTTCCTCTAAACACCACCATAACACTTCCTGACCTCCATGTGACTAGGCCCCCTGTCCGGCGCTGATGAGAGAAAAGCAGTCAGCATTTAGGAACCTCATGTATATACTCCTACTTATTCAAGTAATAGTAAGAAATTTGGACCAATTTAGCAGGGCAGACAAATTTTGTCCCAACAGAACCTCTTTATCAGTTCACTCTAGGGCATCAATCCAAGTAATCCATACTCTTTTTCTTTTAGACTCAATTGTTTGCATTCAATAAAGTGAAATGATACTTCTACCTATCCAGTTTCTTTTGAATAAGTTATATAACCCCTCCCTCCCCGCCGCTGCCCCATACATGCACACACCTCTTGTTATTCCTTTTTTATGATATTAATCACTAATGTACATCTAACAAGTTGAACTAAGACCCATTTCTATGTCTTCATCATATCCAAAGTACTAGTCAAATTAGCTAATCAATTTTGTGAACATCTCACAGGACTTGACAATGCTAACTGCTATTTGAGCAGATGACAGTGGATAATCACAACATATTATATCAATGTTCCAAACAGATAAGCGAACCAAGATTGAGTCATGAGCTACTGATCCTGAAGTTTGTCGTGTTTGATGTTACCATAACTCATATGTAATAGATTTTTCTGTTGAAAACAGAGAGCCACCTTAAGACTGGTCATTTGTATGTGTTTTATCTGATTTGACGACAGAGAATGCCCCAAACCTTGCACGGTAATAAACCCTCGGGTCACAACCAAAATGTTGTTAATTAACTTCTTATAATAGATAGTTAAATTAGTTGAAGTTCCAATTGCATATTCAACACCATGCAACAAACGTATCAAGGAGCTAATCTGAAAAAGATAAACAGAGGGGCATGACACAGTCTACATGAAGTTTGCTACTCTTTTTCACACCAGCTCAACCTTACTAACCTGAACACTCCTATCTATTACTAGATTTGCTCAAGAAGCAGCGACCACATCGTCCATCTCTAAAAGAGAATTTACATTACAGAAGGCACAGTTAATCAATCATATAAAACCACTGCCGCAACAACATTATCGACAAAGCTAATAAACGGCAGTTGCACTAGCTCTTCAAAATTAAAATCTTCAGAATCAAGACCATTAAGATTGACATTATTCAATACAGAACTCACCAACCTCAACTATCTCATGAGCAGTCTTCATATCATGCGCCAAGTCTTCATGAAACTTCAACCTTACCAGCTCAGATTTCCTCCACTTATCATGAATCTTCTCCAAAACAGCACCCGTGATTCCGGCCTTAGGCACATTCACCCTCTCCCTCAAAGTCATCCCCATTCTCCTCAACCTCCTCAGCTCCTCATCCTCTAAAGTCAGTTCGGCCAATGTAGGCGCTCGCATTGGCCGCTTCTTCACTGCCACTCTATCCTCATCCATTTCCTCATCCTCATTCACACCCCTCTCCCACGGCAACAACGAATCCGAATCATAATCATCATTTTCAACTAAAATCGTGTCCGGTCTAACCCAATCTCTCTTCAACAAGTCCCCCAGCTTTTCATCGCCGAATTCAACATTTGTAGAATCATGCAAGTTAGAATCAGCATTCTCCGAACTTATAGCTAGTCCACCTTCCCCTTCTTCTTCCTCTTCATCATCAGAACCTAAACCTAAATTCCGCAACCGGAGTACAATTCTATCAATTGCCGTGGTACCTCCCCGAATTGTTTCGGTTTTCGCTTCCGTATTTTTAACACCGGCTTTAGGAGGCGTCGGTGGCGCCGGAGGAGGGGAAGGCCATTTGTTGATCCAAGAAGAGGAACCAGAGGAGGAAGTTGTAGGCCTATTTGGGTTTTTGGAGGAAGTATTGGGTAATTTAGTGGAGCGGAGAGAAGAAGAGAAGGGTTTGAGGAGGAGGAGAGGAGAACGCAGCGGTTTACGGCGCGGGATAGAGAATGCTGATAGGAGGTGCGGTGGCAGTTCGGTTAATTTGGCCGTCGAGAGGGCCATTTTCGGCTGCTGAGCTTTCACTGATACTGAAAGTGAGAAGGCCTTGAAGAGGATGATGATAAGATTTTTTCCGGAAAAACAAAAAAGGAAAAGGCAAATTTCCGGATATTTTGATCTTCATTTTTGGGCCCACGTTCGGAAATCAAAAATCAAAGCCCAAACTTGGCTTGGTGACTTTGGGTTAGCCCAAAAATATTAACATTTGGGCCGATCCAGTCTATATAGTACAATGGATTCTGAAAAATATTTTATTTTTTTTTATGAAAAAAATAGTAAATTGCAATGGACTCCTGATTTGATAATTTTAAATACTTATTCATTATTAAAAAATTATAAGTACCACTTAAAATTAATGGACATATAATAAATACCTCCTACAACGATGAGGTATTTGTTAGATGACCGTTAATTTTGAGAAGGTATTTATAATTTTTCAAATAATTATAATTATGACAAATTTTAAGAAAATTCAATTTGGGCAACCATTGGTTCACGTGGCACCACTCGTGTGGGTCCTAGTTGAGTAGTTTTCTAAATACAAAGTGGGTCTAAACAAAATGGATTTTTGTGGCTTCTGTTAAGGAAGCCATTTTAAGGAAACATAGGAAGTGTTTATTTAAGCCTCAAACTGGAGGTCTCCTATCAATTCTTGAGTCAACATGATGTTAGAATACTTTTAACTATAATAACAAAAGGTGGTTATATCTGTCTATGTTTTAGGCATCATTCTAGTGTGTCTAAAATTTGAAGTTAAATTATCTCCTATCCAGGATAAGATTCTGCTGTTGCCTATGTAAAAGGAGAAGACAATTTTCTTACAATAAAATAGGAGGGCAGGCAGTTGTGGCTTTGTTAATGAGAGTGGGAGATTAAATGGATTTCGGGCCAGAGTTTCTTGCGAGCAGCTGGGGAAAGGAGTTTGTGGCCGGAGGTGTTGGTGGGACGGCCGGTGTTCTGGCTGGTCATCCCCTTGACACGTTGAGAATCAGGCAGCAGCACTCAACAAACGGAACTGCGTTCGGCATCCTCCGCAATGTCGTTGCTAGAGAGGGACCCTGTGCCCTCTACCGGGGCATGCTTGCTCCCTTGGCTTCCGTCTCGTTCCAGGTATCTTTTCTCCTGAATTTTCTTAACCTGTTTATAGCATAAGATCAAAGCAAATTCATCTCTATCAGGGAAACATGATTGTTTTCTAATCAGGTTCGTGTTCTTGAAACTATTCGAAACATATATCACTTCATGTGATGTTTCAAACAATAAGCCCCGTATAAAGAAATACACAAAACTGTTAATCGATTAAGATTGTGGTATTGATCTACCCATAGAAGAGACAATGAGTTACCTTTTTTGGTTCTTGCAGACTGCCATCACTTTCCAGAGCTATGCTACACTATCACAAGCATTTGACCCGAACATTAAAGCCGGTGATCCACCATCATACAAAGCGGTGGTTCTGGGAGGAATTGGCGCAGGAGCTTTACAAAGCTTGCTTATCAGCCCAGTTGAGCTTGTGAAAATCCGTCTCCAGTTGCAAAGGAAAACCAATGAGAAAATGAACCAATCAAGCAGCAATAGAGGTCCACTAGATGTCGCGAAAAGCATACTCAGAGCTGAAGGTTGGAGAGGAATATGCCGTGGACTTGGGATCACCATGCTTAGAGATTCACCAAGCCATGGTTTGTACTTCTGGACATACGAGTATATGAAAGAACAACTCCAGCCAGGATGCAGGAAAAATGGCCAGGAAACCTTCAGAACGATGCTCCTTGCAGGGGGCCTGGCAGGAGTTACTAGCTGGATTTTCTGCTATCCCCTGGACGTGCTTAAAACAAGAATTCAGGCTCAATCACATTGTTTGCAGTCGAGATATTGTGGAATTGTCGACTGCTATAGAAAATGTGTTAGGAGCGAGGGATACAATGTGCTGTGGAGAGGTTTGGGCACAGCAGTTGCTAGGGCCTTCGTTGTCAATGGAGTTGTCTTTACAGCCTATGAGACAGCTCTGAGATGCATGTACAACAACAGCAAGAATCATGCAGCCGTTCAAACAGAAAATGCCGTGGACGTTGGAGCTTCCAAAGGCTGAACTCCATCATCTCAGCAAGATCTGCCAACGGCAATTCTTGCAAGCAAAACATGAAAAAAGCAAGAGTCCAGACCCAACACTAAGTACATTAAAGAGAAATACCTGAAGTTGATACCCTTTCTACAGACAAAAGAAATATCCAGACACAAAAATAGGCCATGCATGCACTCTTTGAAATTATACAATAGTCCAGACCCAACATTTAGATTTGTGGCGACTGTATATATTTATGACACGGAAAAGCATTATCAGTTTAGTTGAGCATTTTTTAGTGGTCATGGGCCATTTTATTTAACAATTCTTGCATGAAAACAAAGGTTAATTTGTTGGTACTTATGATCAAGAATTGAAGCAGCTGATTAATCTCAACTGAAAATTGGGTTTTTGATGACGATATATAACCTTGTTGTATGCAACTGCAAGCTGTAAATGATCCCCCATTTTGTGTGAGTTTATTTGTTACTTTAGAACTCTTGCACTACTTCCCCATAACCATCTTGTCCCCGTCTTCAACGTGCATATATAAAAGGGTAAATTATATTTTGTTATTTAAATTATGCTCGTTTTTATATTTTGATATTTTTTTTGTGTCAATTTGTCATCTCAACTTTGTGAAATACGCAGTTTATCATATATGATTTTTTTTGTTGATTTTCTGATGGAAAAATATCACATGATGTGCATATGGAAAAATATCACATCACATAACATTTAAATATCACATTTATACTGCTTGTGATGTTTTTTTTCACAAAAAAAATAGTGGAAAAAAGTTACAAATGACGAAGTGCAAAATTTCGTAAAGTTGAGATGGTAAGTCGACACAAAAAAAATTTAGATGTCAAAGTGTAAAACTTGTCATAGTTTGCATTAACTTTAAATATTAAATAATATAAATATACTTAAAAAATTTGTCTTTAGAGTATTTTCCTCTTTACAATTGATATTTTAAATAATATATAACATAATATAGAGATGTAATAGTCTACTACAATAAATATAGCATAAAATTACAAAAAATTTTAATAATAAATGTCAAGCCAAACCAAAAATACAAGTTTGAAAACATCAAAAAGCTAATAAGCGTCCAACACCAATGACTTAACACACTAATTATTCTAATTATCCAAATCATAAAAAGATTACCCATCGACATTGTCTAATTCAAATTACACAAAAAATTTTGAAGTCACGCAATACATTTTCTTTAATTGGGGCTGAACGATTTTTTAAAAAGATGATTTTTACTCCCCATTGGATTTTGCCTTTCATCCGACCCACTTTATGACTCGGTCAACAGTTCGAGCTATTCGACCTAACAGTTTGAGTTGAGTTTTAAAACACGGTCTAAAATTGATCATAATTTAAGTGAATTAATTAATTCAAAATCACTTTTGATAATTTAGTTTACAACAAATGTAAATAATGTTTGCATTTTTAAATTTTCGAAATAAATTTGATTGAAGCTCATATACGTACTATCGCCGTCCGCGTAGCTCGGCACTAAATGTGCTGCGCCCCGCCTACAGCCGACTAGGCTCGACCCAGCTCTGCTTTTGACGTGAGAGGTAATTGTAGCGCAGCGCCCATGTGCATCGATGCATGCACTCTCCTCCGGACCAATGTGGTCACCACTGCATTGGTGATTGTAGCGCCCATGTGCATCGATGCATGCACTCTCCTCCGGACCAATGTGGTCACCACTGCATTGGTGTGTAAGCCCCTCCACCAAGGGTTAAAACTTAAAACCCTTTGCTAAATGAATAATGATAATTGATTAATTTGATATTTGTTAAATTAATTATAATTATTATATATTGTTGTTAATTAATATTTATATATAAAATATAATTTAAAATCTATTTTGATTGATTTTTCAGTCGGTTAATCAAAAAATGAACACTCCTAATGTCATATGTGAATTACAAATTAGTGTATGAAAATATTATAAAACTATTCTAATAATATCGACCATCTTTCTACAAAGAGAGTTTGAAATATTTTTTGTCTTTACTATTTTTCTCGAAAATATTGTATTGCTATTTTAGCATAGCCAAATCGTTGCATCTTGAGAAATTGTTATCATTAAATGATAGTAAGCATATGTGTCATACAATTTTGTTATAAACATAAAAAGTTTAATTTTGAGGATGTATGTGTAATTTTTTATAAGTGTAAGGATGGTTTGTATAAGTGATGTTGACGTGTCTGGTGAATGTATGTATAATTTTTTTAAAAAAATATGAATAATTTATATAAAGAGATGGAGTGTGGAAATAATTATTCCTTTTATCTAATCAAAATTTAAGCTGAATTTTTAGATTTTAATTTTGAACCCCCAAAAGGAGCAAAGAACAGGCTAGAGGCAATAAACGACGTAACCCCACACGCGAAACGACATGCGGACACCATCCTCTAACCTTCCAATTCAAAATTAAGCGGGCCTACCTCCATCATCACGAATTCTCAGCCAATCAGACTTCTTACACGTGTTCAGTCACCATCACACGTGCCACTTCAAAATTCAAACTCCCCCTGCGTACGCCCCATTTTTTCCCTAATCAATATAATTCCCCTAATTAATTACCACTGTAAATAATTAAAAAAGTGAAAATCCGTCTATTCCCACCGATGTTCTCACTTCTTTTACTGCAGAGTTGAAGTGAAAGCGAAATCCCAGCCGTTGAAATTTCAAGCTTCTCTCCGACCAAGTCTTCCGTATTTCATCTCCATTAATAAATACTCTCTTTCTCTCTCTCTCTCTCTTGCGAATGTACATTGTGCATTGCGTTCTTGTGTAATCTTCAAGAGGACGCCGATTTTTGTAGAGGGGGAAAAGGGTTGGAACCTAGGGGGATCGAGGGTTTTTTATTTTTTTGTTTTTTTGTCGGGGAGAAATGAACACCGTCGGAAGGCAGAGATCGGGCGCACCGGCGGCGCACCATCAGCGGCAGTACTCGGACAATTTTCTGGAGACTTCGTCGAACGGCCGATGGCTGCAATCAGCTGGGCTGCAGCACCTACAGTCATCAAACAATGTTCCTCCAGTTCAGGTGCATTTCTTTAGTTCTCCATGTTATTGGAGATGAACTTATTTAGATCTGATACTGCAATCTAAAAGTCAGAATTTCGATTTCTTAAGAGTTGTTTCTTGATTTTGAAATGTTAGGATTTTGGGTACTATAGGGGTCAGGGTTCTAGAATGTATAGGAGTCTGCAGGCGCAGAGGACTTACAGTGGAGGCAATGATTTGTTTGCTGAGCCATTGACCCCGCCGGGAAATTCACGGAGGAAGAATGGGGAGGAACAAGTATCACCGAATGAATATAGCCCGGGGCTTTTGGATCTGCATTCTTTTGATACCGAGCTACTTCCCGAGGTAAATATTTCTTATTTGAGTTGTGTTATTTTTCTCATTAGTTTATGGCAGAATCGTCTGTGTGGTTTAGTCACCGAGTTGTAAATTGTAATGGTGGGGGTATGTACGTCTGCACATTACGTACCTGGTGGTTCTTGTTGATTATAACGTGATCAAGTGACTTTTCTCTCTGGGTTTATAGTAAGCAGGAGTTCTATGTTGTTGATCGCATGTATCAAAAGGTTTTAGTTGACATTTTGTGGCTTACTGATAAGCCTCTGTATTTTCTTTGAATTATTTGAGTACTTTCGTTTTATCCAGTGAACGAGCATTTTCGTTTCTGTTTGTTGGAGGTGATGAGGGCCAGTTTGGTATGGCGTGCAATAGGATGAAAGAGAACCTTTATACTATGGTTTAGAGAAAATTGATTGGAGTTCCTGATCAATAAGCTAATCTCTCCGATTTTATATTAAACAGTCCAAATAGACTGATACATTATTGTTTACTTAGCCTTTTATGTTTCATTCATATTGGTTGGTCATCACATGTCGTGCGTTTGGTATGAATTCAGTTGAACAGATGATTCCCCATTTCTTGATGGATTTCTCCTTCTCATTCCTTTCTCTCCACTTATTGGGTGTGAATGCTGTGAACAGATGTCAGTTCCTGGTCTTTATGATGGCCCATCAATGAACCATTTTTCACGGGGAAGAAGTTTTGATGACTCTGACCCATACTTTGGAAACAATAAACAAGCTGGCAGATCCCGCGGCTTGCCTGAAAGTAATGTTCTGAAAAGCCTCGCAACTGAGAATGTGAAGGCCAGCAACGTTGCAAAGATCAAAGTAGTGGTATGTATGTTCCACACTGTTGAAGTTGGTCTGTTCCCAACTCGTCTGTCCCCTGGTTGACATTACACATAATTTTGATTAACTGTTCTGTAGCTCATACTCTTGCTGAATAACATTTATATTGATGTCGTTTAATTATTTCATAAGCTTATTTACTTGTATGCTGAAGGGAGTAGAAGTTCTTTTTTACCCAGCAATGTTGAATGTCTTGCATGCACTAGATTTATTGATTGAAGGTTATTATAGTGTTGTATTCATCATTTAATTTGATAATAATGAATAATATATTGCAGGTACGAAAGAGACCACTAAACAAAAAGGAATTATCAAAGAACGAGGAAGATATCATAGAAACTTATCCAAACTCTCTCGTGGTGCATGAGACAAAACTTAAGGTCTGAAGACGTCATTATTTCCTGCTTTTATTTTCCCCTGCACTTATAAGAATTGTATTTTATGGCAATTGTTCTCCTTGCTTGTTCCCATGTTATTAGAAGTTATTTGATGCTTTGGACTTTACAATACGACTAAAGCAGTTCACTAGTATTTTTTAATTTCCCCTTGCTGGTATACATTTTGAAGCTGTTCTCAGAAATTGACTTAAGTGTCTTTGCTATCTGCATTATATGAAAGATGTTTCCTGCCAGATATGTGCTTTTTTGTTGCATGATTCACCAACATTTTTTGCTATTTGGGCTGTTAGCTTTAGCTCATAGGTAGACTTTTTTAACTGGTGAATCTACTAATGTAATGTTTACATGAACAACGACCAAAGACGCTTTACTGGTTTTACTAATGTCTTTTGCTGACTTAATTGGATCCTGATATATATACTGTGTAATCAGTTTCATCCTCTGATGGTTGTATTCTCGTGTAACAAAATGAAATAGTCCAGAACGTTTATATTGAGTTGATTCAGCTTATTATGATGTGATTCTCTTGGGACTCATACTGCAGGTTGATCTCACAGAATACGTCGAGAAACATGAATTTGTTTTTGATGCAGTGTTGAATGAAGAAGTTTCAAATGATGAGGTAATTATGAGCATGAGCTAAACCTGATATTCAGGTCAATTGAGTTTTGTCTCGTGGTAATCTTGGTTTTTTGTTAATTGCGATCTATATCTCATTTCTCTAGGTTTATCGTGAAACTGTAGAGCCTATTGTTCCGATAATTTTCCAACGTACAAAAGCCACTTGCTTTGCTTATGGGCAAACAGGTAATGAGCTGCATGTCATCGTAACACAGAATTTTGCGATGAACTTGCTTCTTGTGGCTGATTGCGTTAAACATCTATACAGTGAAGTTATCTTGCACCCTTGAACCCATTCAGTTTCTACTTTCCTTCACGGAGTTAACGAATGTATTGCTTTTTTAACAAATTATTCTTTTGATTCTTCAGTATTTCTTGTTATACTCGCATTATTGGGGTTTGTCATGATATATGTCAAAGCAGCTTCAGTGGCTTCTCAAACAATGACCACGTACATTTCACCAATTTAGTTAAATTGATAAACTTCTTGCCTAATTGACCATCTTAACAATAATTCTATCAGTTCGTCTTATTTCTCGCTAGACTCAGTCTCATACCTCATTCTATCTTCAAATACCATGGATGATAGGATCTAATACAACTCCACAAATGAAAGAAGGGGAGTAATTTTTGCATTGCATCAGTCTGCTTGTCAGTAGATATTCACTTGCAGTTTGTTTAATATGTACATCTGATTGTTTACTTCCCTTATGTTTATTTATAAATAAGTTTCCATTGCCCTGATTTTTCTTATTTTCACTTTGTCTACCTCCCTGTCCTCTTCCTCTAATTTTCTCCACTTTGGAAACTTTTCAGGAAGTGGCAAAACTTATACCATGAAACCGCTTCCCCTCAAGGCAGTCAGGGATATCTTGAGGCTCATGCACCACACTTACAGGAACCAAGGCTTTCAGTTGTTTGTCAGCTTCTTTGAGATCTATGGAGGAAAACTTTTTGATCTTCTGAGTGATAGGAAGTAAGCTGTCTTACTATCACCATGTGTTATATGACTTAATGATTTTTCTAACTGCTGCTCTTGCAGAAAGCTATGCATGAGAGAGGATGGTAAGCAGCAAGTTTGTATTGTGGGCTTGCAAGAATACCGAGTATCAGATGTTGAGACGATTAAGGAACTCATTGAGAAAGGAAATGCAACAAGAAGTACGGGCACAACAGGTGCAAATGAGGAATCATCCCGATCTCATGCCATTCTGCAGCTTACCATCAAGAGGTCAGCTGATGGCAGCGAGTCCAAACCTGCTCGGGTTGTCGGCAAGCTCTCCTTCATAGACCTTGCTGGAAGTGAGCGTGGTGCAGATACCACTGATAATGATAAGCAGACCAGGTTGGTGTCTGACTAGGATCTGGTGGCTATGTGTAAGCTGTTTTTTGTTATTTGGGAGATTAAAATTAATGAATAATCATCTTAAGATATAGAAAATCTTAATCTGTTTTACCCTCTTAAGTTACTCAACAATTTTCTGAATACACAGAATGGAAGGAGCTGAGATCAATAAGAGTTTGCTTGCACTGAAGGAGTGTATTAGAGCACTTGACAATGATCAGGGTCACATTCCATTTAGAGGCAGTAAACTAACTGAAGTCTTGAGGGATTCTTTTGTTGGAAATTCCCGTACAGTGATGATATCATGCATTTCACCAAACTCCGGATCTTGTGAACATACGCTGAACACATTAAGATATGCCGACAGGTTAGTCTGATCTTTGGTGGGTAATTAATTTCTGGTTGACATATATTTTCTCCCATATGGAGTCTTACCTCTGCAGTACCACGCAATTCCAGAGTAAAGAGCCTGTCAAAAGGAAACAACTCCAAAAAGGATGTTTTATCTTCAACTTTAAATCTTAAGGAGTCAACGGCACAACCCTTGTCTTCAGCCCTACCACCATCATCAGCTTTTGAAGATGATATGGGTGATTCATGGCCTGAACAAACTGATAGGGAAGAAAATGATGAAGATTTCTATGAGGCAGAAAAACCATCATGGAAGAAGAACACAAAAGTTGAATCATACAGCTTCTCCAATATGGATGATAAAATGAAGAAAGGCAATGGGCAGGCAAAGTGGACGGAGCCCCCTAAGGTGGAAATTAAACATTCAAATTCAGATGACAATTTGAGTGCTTTATTGAAGGTAAAAATTGAAGATATAACTCTAGTATGAAATTAGTATAAACCCATTTTATGCAATGTTAAATCTATTTCTTTTCAACTCTTAGGAAGAGGAAGACCTTGTCAATGCTCATAGGAAGCAAGTGGAGGAAACAATGGATATTGTTCGAGAGGTTTGTTATAATAACTCTTTGTCTATACCATTAATCTCTTCTTTTTTCCTTTTCCTCCCTCCTTGATGGTGGTTTATACAACAAGTAAGCATGTTTTCGTAGGAGATGAATCTGCTGGTTGAGGCAGATCAACCAGGGAATCAGCTAGATGATTACATCTCAAGATTGAACTCAATTCTATCCCAGAAAGCAGCTGGTATCTTACAGCTACAAAACCGATTGGCTCATTTCCAAAAACGCTTGAAAGAGCATAACGTGCTCGTCTCTTCTGGTTATTAAGGGTACATTATATACACCCTCTTATAGTTTGTCATAATTATAAATACCACCCCGTTCAAAAAATTATCAATACTCCTGGAATTAACAGCCACCCAACCCAGGACCCTCCTCTATTAGTTGCTGGTTTTGTCAGAATTTTATTGTGGATTGTCAAATTGACCTTGGCATATATGGAAATTGAGTTTTAGTATTTTTTTTTATGCCATTTTTAGGACCAAATGCCCTTGTGGATTAAAATGTAATGATTTTACAGTCTTGTGGTATATAAATGTTGAGTTTGTACTTAATATATATGGCAAAAATGTTGAAAATTGCACTCTTGTTTTTAAATCTATAACATAATTTATGGCTGTTTACACATTCTTTGAAAGCAATTTCAAGCATGCAAGATGTAAATGCACACTAAAAAATTACAGATCAACAAAATCTGTTTGGATCATGATAAACATAAGAAAGTATAAATATTATTGGATCATAACAAAACCATACATCCCAATGATAAGTAATAGATTATAAGGCCATGAAATAACTCGAACCATCCAATCTGACATAAAGAAATTGTGAACACTAAAAAAGTGCAGAATTAAATATTATTTTAAAAAATTAAAAGATAAAAACATCAAATAATTTAAAAGACCACGAACATATTTAAACCTTATTAAATTATCAAATAAGTATGATTACTAGTCACCATTTAACACTCCTAAGAATTTGAATTGGAAAAAGAATATATATATATAATTGCATTTTAAAAATTGTAAAACAAAATAAATTATGCAATTTAATGGAGAAACAATAATATTAATATTTTCAATAAAAAACTATGAAAAATATCAATCTAATGTTTCTAAATCAAAGTGGGTTTTAACAAAAGATAACAAAATACATTTACAAAATTTGACAAGAGTTGAGTTCAATATTTTGGTATTCTAAATAATTAATTTTATGCCCAAATTTAAGGTGCACAATGGGGTGGGTTGCATCGGCCCAAGATCAACATACACTAGCGGAAAAAAAGCCCAAGACCCTAGTTAATGAACCGGCCGATTGAGGCCTGGACTAGACTTAAATGGTTCGAATGTACTTATTTTATTTTATTTCTTATAAAATTAAAGTTTTCATTTAAATTTATAATTGTATTATGAAATAAAATAAATAATAAATTAAATCATATAAAAAATTATAACTAGAAAAAAGTAATAGTTAAGACTATATAATGAACTTAAATAATAATTTGATGTACAAGCTTGGATGATAATAAATTCAAAAAGGACTTAAAATAAACTTTGAAAAAAATAAAACAAAGAGTATTAAAGAATTAAAGTATTAAAAGTTTAGAAATAGAACAATAAAAATAATAATTTTTAGAGTTTCAAAGTATAAAAAAATTACTAGAGTAGTCAATTTAAAATAATAAAATAAAATTTATATGTCATACATTATTTTTATAAAAAAAATGGCCTACCTAAATCGTTGCTAGAAAACAAAGTCTTCAAGAACAAATCACATTTGGAATTTTGAAGAAAATTAATTTATATAAAGAAAAGATAAAAAGTTTGTTGATTTTATGAAATGAGAATATGAGATGGAACTTATTATATGGAGAATTGTATTTATTGGAACCATCATTTGGTGGAGCATGAAAGCCTAAATAACGCAAAAGAGGGCATGTAAGGTTTCAAAAAAGTCTAGTCCAAATAAGCTGAATGGCAGATAGATGGGCAATTCATGAGGGAAGAAGATCTAGTAGTTGGGAAAACCACACCGACGGAACATCTCTAATTTTGAACACAATGAGGTTGATTTCTTCAACGGTTACCTTCTTGTGTTATTACAAATGAACGAATTACCCTCTTATTAAAAAATAATAGCAATTTACTTTTATATTTTTTTAAAATGAAGTAATTTACCTTCCTATTTTCTGTAATTGAAATACTGTACAATGCTAATGCCTTTTTGTGAACATGATTGCAGCCCGAAAGCTTACAAGTTACTCATTAGACTCCATCATGAGTTTTTTTGCTCTCATCAGTATCAAAATACAAAAATTAGTGTGTTAGAATAAAGTTTTTTAATAATTGGCCAAATTCTCTAGGAAAAGGTAATGTGTCATTCATAACGAAATGTTTCTTTAAAAATCCATATTCTAGCTTTGTAGTTTAATGCAACACATCCCTTTTGAGTTAACAGAAAAGGGAAAATGGCAGATTCATGAAAGTTTCATCAGATGCCTGTATTATTGGTGGAAGTGGTAAAATTCAGCAAACAACAAAGATACAGTGCAGAAGTTGGATTAGGGACTATATGGGTACAGATGATGAATTCATGAATGCATTAACTCAGCTGTCTACAGCTTTAAAGGGCCAAGACTTCTCATGGAACTATGAACACTGGCTGCAGAACCCAATTTCCTCATTGAGCTGCTCCTCGACGCCTGCGGGACATTGAATTCCGAATACATATCCATGAAAAATTTGTCCACTATTTCGAGGTAGGCGGGGCAGGTAAGCCGAGAGTAGAAATGGAGAACTTCCTCTACATCCATCACATGATCCATATCATTCACATCCATCATTTCCAATTCTTTCATCTTTTGAGCTAAAGCAACTGCAGCCAGTAAACTGGACTCCTCCTGTTTTCTCCCTGATGAGATTTTACCCTCTTTTAAGTGCTCTAGTTCACTGCAATCTCCAGCATTCTTGAAGCTTTTGCTGCATTGGTCATCTCCCTTTGTTTGTACTTCAGGTGAGAGATGTCTTTCTTTCTTCTTCACTGTCTCAGTAGAATTATCCCACTGCTGAGACAGACTTCTGCAGAAGTTGTCCACTCCATGCAACTTGGAATTCATTGTGCAATTGATGGGATTAGCACAAGGAGTTTTGGGCAGCTTTTGGTACCTTCCAAGAATGAAGGATTTGAGATTTGTGAAAGCTCTGTGGAAGAATTTCTTGGTCCTGTGAAGGGTTTCTTTGATAAGCATTTGTGGGCTTAGTTTTGTTCTGCTGGCTTTGCTCAACATCTTTGATTCCCTATCTTGCAGTGACAGAAAGCTCCAAATGTTTGGGGGTTGTTTGGCTATAGGGACTGGAAGTGTTCTATACAGCAAAGAAAGATAAAGACAACAACTGAGGTTTGTTTCTTTTGGCTACCTTGAGACAAATGGCAATGGGGAAGGGACAAACTTAAGAGGTTTGGCTCCACGCTCTTTCATTACTGTGCTGTCTCCTTTGAGATTGATTATCTGAAAAGATTATGAAAGCAACCAATATTTTTGGGAGACCTTAAATTAATAATACATGTCCAGCTCTTCTAACTTTTATGTACAAGAAATACGATTATTACAGGATTAGGTATTGATTCCCACCAATAATTATTTGACTTTCTGCTGTTTGATGTACTCTGTTGATTAGGTAGAATTTCCATACAATTATAATAGACGGCTGCATTTCAGAACTATATAACTTGGGTACCTAATCAGATTTTGTAAATTATAATTCTGCCCCCTATAATAAGGTATATTTCCAAAAAATTCAAGACGAAATAGAATTTAGTTTAATGTCGGGTTAGGCTTACGGTCCAACGAGTATGTGTGCAAAAGAACGCTTAGACTGACTCAGCCACTTTTAGACTAAACGGGACCAATGATTTATGAATTGAATTAATGGAGGAGCCATACTTCTTTTACAAGAATAAAGTAGAGGTAAACATAGTAATAAATGTCAATACAAGTACTTAACTGTAACTTTGCTGGAGTTTAGCCAATGAAAAAGGGACTTCTTAGTAGCAATTATAAGGGGAAGCTGTTTGGGCCCTGCCTGCATAAGAGGTTAGGCACCTCATGTTGGTTGAGAAAGTAGGATAAGGGACCAACTCATTGAAACAAGAGATAAGGACTCTTCCAATATAAGCACACGGCAGTCACTTTCATACAGTTTTATATTATCAAACCCTGCTTCCCTATGATAGTTGCAGTAGCTGTGTGGCATTCATTTGATTGATGCAAAGTAAACCTAATCTAACTGTTACATAGCAAATAATCCTTAAACATTGAACAAAAGCATGATTTATACAGAAAAATGTGAACAGAATGATCTATAAGGTCTACCAGGACAGCTGGTCTGTGGAAAAATGCTACCACATGTGTGTATATTGCAATCAAAGAGGAGAATTTTGTTTCCCTTGTAATTTAAATGGAGATTTCATTGATGGTGGTGAAAAGCAGCAAATTACTATAGGAACTACATGAAATTAAGTGATAAGCCTTGATTGGGATATGCTTCAACGAGGAAGAACATATTTTATTAGCAGCAATTTGCAGTGGCCATGTGTTTAAATAATTTTAAATGATTGTACGTTAATCAACTATACAAATTAATGTATAATGTGGTGTTGAACCCACATCTCGGTCTAGGAGAAAATCTGCCACTTGGACTCATTTTGAGATAAGGGTAAGAGATGAACTTCCAAAATTGTTGCTGGAAGAGGAGAAAATTGGAAGCTGTGTTTAGTGTATACCTATAATTGTTTCTGCTATATCTTATCATTTTTTGCTGTTTAAACCTTTATCTGTTGCTTCCTTCATTTTGTGGAATTTGAAGAACTGTCGCAGCAATCTATGAACTTCTCCATAATTGGGGGTTGAAGTAAACAGACGACTTTTGATCCATTGTGGCAGCTTGTCAGTTGAGTGGTGGCAGCTTCTTTTTGTGGAATCAGAGGCATAACGTGCATCAACCAACAAGATTGCTGCATAATCATTTACATGTCGAATTGCTCTGCCTACATGTTAAAGAGAAAAAACTGAAGTTAACTTCAGGCCAATGTAAAATATAAAGATTATGCTACTATACATAAGGCATATAAAATCCAAACAGCAATAGATAATAGAGAGAAATTAGTTTGTCTCAAGTTTCCACCAGTATGTAAAACTATAGGAGCTTAGTTTCAATTTACAGGTGGGATCCAAGTAGCATAGATGATCTTCAGCTGGTAATTTCTTGTATTACCACTTACCAATTGATTGGTTTACAGCTTTCATGCAAAGATTTTCATAGTACTCTTTTCCTCTGCCTTTACAACTTTTAAGGATCTTAAACCCAGCCTCAAGATCCCCATTATGACATTCAGCATCAGTGGAAGGGTTCAGGTTTTTACTCAGGATTGTCGTCTTCTCAAGACCCTCAATATGCTTCACCCTCTCTATCAGCTCGATGTCTGATGGGCTTGGATAGGGCAATCCAACCATTACTATGCATCGACCTGCCCCATCACTAAAATTGATACCTTCAGATATCTTCCCCCCGACAACAGCAAAAAGAATTGCACCATTGCAGCCCATGGGTGATCCCATGGACAAAGCATCAATTGTTTCTTTGTATTCTCTCAACACGGCTTCAACATCTGTAGTCTTTCTGGGCTCTCTAAAGATGCGTTTCTTCTTCATAATCCTTAAAAGGATTCCTGATTCCTTCCATGTATCATAGACCAGGCTTTCATAATCAAATGATGAGAAGAATACAACTACACCTTCTGGAACAACTGTCACTAGATTAGAGAGCAGAAGACCCAGCTCCTCAATCTGTGATCAAATTCAAGATGTAACAGTTCATCAAGATAACAGAAGAAGTATGTCAAACAGTATTACAGAAACAAAAGTTTGAGTTGATAATTTTGTAGGTCTATTTGGTTAAGCAAACCAGAGGGGAACTGTGTAATGTTAAAAGTTTTAGAAAGGTAAATGATGCCACCACCTGTATATCAAAGAAACATTTGAAAATATGGAGCAATTTCATGCTACAAAGGTAAAGTGAAGAACATGGCTCTCTCACCATGGTTGATGATCTTCTGGATTTGTAGCTAAAATCAAAGGACTGGCCAGAAGGCCCATGCTTAACCACAACAGGCAAAATATTTTCAGAAGGAATTATGTGACCACATGAAAAGAAGGGCAATCGGTCTAGCTGTAGTGATGGGAAAAGTCTTTCCTTTGTTTCCTCTATAGGTTGTAAAGTTCCTCCAGCCAAGATGACAGCATGAGCTTGACCAACAACCTGCTAAAGAAGGAATTGGCATAGAAAGTGAAAAATTGAAAAGTTCAAGAAAGTAACAGTTTTAGGAATCAGGCAAACCTCAGAAAAGATTTTCTCTCCATTAAGCATAACATACTTTAGATATCCTCCTTCTAGTCCACTACATGTTTGCTTCGGTCTTGAGATTATTATTATTCCATCAGTGTCATTATTTGTCAAAGAGGAAAGTATATTAGCTAATGCTCTAAAACCGGATACTGCACTTTCCTCCTCACTGACTACTCCATCATCTCCAACAGCCACAACTTTTTGAGAGATGGCAACTTTATCTCCATAGCCGCTCACCTAAGGCACCAAAGAACATCTGAATCCAAATTTCACAAACACAAAAACGGGGATATAAGTGTAGGATGAGGAATAAGAAAGTACTAACCTTGTGAATTATGTTGCTCTCTGTCATGTATTGCAAAAGTTTGACCAAGTTTATATTATCAATGTTTAGAGCAAATAAAAATTCATTGATGGTCATTGTAGAACAAGAGGCATTTTTAATTTCGTCAGCATCACATGGGGGATCAGTCGGGTTCACAACTTTCGTATTATCAGACAACATCTGTAAAAAGGCACGAGTGAGGATAATCAAAGTCTGAATATATCTCCGGTTTCCAGGTCCCAAGAGATTGCGGAATCGCTGGAAATATCCATCTAAGTGAGTCTGCAACTGGTTCAACTGAAATGGACAAGAAAATATGGTCAATATTATAGACAGCCAGATTGTTAAAACTTCAAAGAGGAAGGAACATTGAATTCACCAATCCTGTACCATCTGTTAGAGAGTCAGCATCTAATGATAAACTGGAGAACTTATTATGAATCTTCAAGTTTGAACTATAGACAAAGAAATACCAACTACAACTTACCTGGGACACCGTAATTTTTGCATCGTACATGCTGATGAGGGTATCAGCTAGATTATGAGCTTCATCTATGATAATAACACTGTCCTTTAAATTTAAACCAAGTGATTCACGTGATGATTTTGAAAGAAGAGACTGGTAAGGAAGAACCACAAGATCAGCTATATGCACCATTCTTCTTGAACCATAATAAGGGCAACTTCCCAAGTTACGTCCGATATGAACAAGATCTTCAATATCCAGAGCTTCCAGTTGAATAATCTCATTCCTGAGTTCCTCTATTTTCCGTCTTCTTAACATTGGACATCCAGAGGAAACCTTGTTACCACGTACCCTTTTTCCAGCACCTAACTTCTGCTAGTCAGCACAAATTAAAAAAATAAATAAATAACAGAAATTTACATGGCAGAAAAAATCTTTTTTCCTTAGACATCAAAATACAAATAAGACGACATTCCCCATTGTTCTTACAACAGTTGATAGTTTTGAGGTTCTAAAACAAACAAGGTGCCATATGACAATGGCTGGCAATGTTGACTGCGTGCCAATTGCAGTGGCCAAAAATTTGAGCTCACAGAACTCACCTTTAGGCAAGATGTTCCAAAATTACCCCCAAGTAATGAAAAGGGATGTAAGGATAATACGGATCCCATATTCTGATTATACATAACATCAATGATGTGCATAACTTACCCAAGAAATATGTAGTTGAACAACTTGACTAATCATGTGCCTTTTGAATCAATATTACACCAGTATGACTAAAAAAAGAGCAGTTCCCTCATTATGATGCCTTTACCCTGTTGTTGAGGAGCCATATGAAGCACATGATGCAAGCGATAACATAGGTTACGAAAATTATTGATTTGTCCAAAGCATGTGACGTTATCTATTCTATTAATAAAAGGGCAGTTAAACATATAGGAACAAGAGAGAACCATAATATGCATCATATCCAATTGACAATATTGTATTTCAGATGAGCTCTCATACCTTCATTTTAGAAACTTCATTTTTCTTACTCTTCTGAAGTTCCAAGCACCTTTCATTTATACGAGTGGCATTCCCCAGCTTCAGCACATCTGGAACAAAAGGTTGGCGTGCGAAACTTAAATACCTAGTACAGCTGGACATACCTA
>NC_026147.1:8003482-8048081 GCF_000512975.1 Sesamum indicum
ATATTCTGTACCTTCATTGATGCAGAAGTTCTTCCTAGAACCCAAGCAAACAACCTTCAACTCAGAAGCAAATTTAGTCTTCCTCAGCTCTTTCATGAACTGCGAAAGCTGTGAATGTGTCCGACTACAAAAATAAATCTTCAATTGTGCCTCCACTTCCTCCTCACCGAGCCCCTCCTCCTCCACTTCTTCCTCACTTGAGAAGACATAATTTGCCCCAACATCCTTTCTTTTCAATTTCCCACCATTTTCTCCTTCACTATCGTACTCTTCCAACAAAAACTCATCATCATCCACCTCATCAACCCCAATTTTCGGCATCATATTTCTCACCTCTTTGTCATCACCCTTTTCCCATCCACCTTCTCCTGCGCTAGAACTAAACAAGTCTCTAACAATTTCTTCCTTTCCCTTTGAATGAGTCCCTTTTTTTCTCTTTTGCATTAGATTTTTCCTCTCAGCTAAATCCGGCTCTTTATTTGGTACAAAGTATCTCATCCAATCCGGCTCATCGTCATCCTCAGTACCCTCACCCAAATTTTCCTTCCCATTCTTTCCCAAACTCCCCAGTTTCTTCCTGTCCACAAGCCATTGCAGTGCACCACATATCATGCTTAGGGTTTTCCCAGTCCCTGTAAGAACCCAATCATCAATTCAACCTCTAGCAAGCAAAACCAAGACTTGAAAAACGAAAAATTGCTAAAAAAGAAAAAATCAACTCTGCATATGAATAACAAAACCAACCAAGCAAAGTAAGGTGTAAAACCATACCGGTGGGACTTTCAAGCATGGAAATGCCGCCACTATCAAGAGATCGGTAAAGGAATTTCATGAAATCAAGCTGAATTGAGTAGGGTTCATACGGGAATGCTGGAAATTCCAGCTCGCTATTGCCCTCCATGTGTCACGTCTCTTCTTCACTCTCCGATTGAGCGCTTTCCTCCAAATTCTGAGAGATGAGCAGCGACAGTCGAACTGTATTGCCAGGACGATTTTCCCGCGCTAAAAGAATACCCCTTTTGGATAATTTTAATTAATTGGATATGGGCTCGTCCAAACTGACAAGTTGGATTTGGGCTAAAGCCCAAAAACCAAAAGGTAGATTTCGGCTCAGCCTAGTTATGGGCCCAAGTTTTAAATGTAAGGTGATCTCATCCAAAGCCCAACTTCAATTAGAAGGCCCAATAAGAGTCCAATAATTTAAAAAGCCCAACCCTAAAAACCCCTCCACTTTCTCTTTATGTATTCTTCACTCTTCATATAAAATGGTTCCTCACAACGCCGCTCTCATCTCTTCAACCTCAGAGCACACCGAAGAAACTAGGGTTTCTGCAACTTGACAGCCATGGTGAGCTTGATTTCTCTCTCTGCATCTCTCTATTCACACTCACACCCACGATATATATGTATATATATATATATACATGTCTGTATATGTGTAGAATTTGAGTTTTGGTTGATTGGCTCACGCATGGATGAATTCGTATGTGTGTGATTGTTATGTGTTTTTGTGTGTGTGATTTTGCAGGGAAAGGGAACGGGAAGCTTTGGGAAGAGGAGAAACAAGACACACACACTGTGTGTGAGGTGCGGCCGCCGCAGCTTCCACCTTCAGAAGAGCCGCTGCGCCGCCTGTGCTTATCCTGCTGCCCGCAAGAGGACATGTACGCATTTTGGTTTATTTCTTTTATTTCATTAATTTAGCATGGACACGTGAAGAAGTTGATTGTGATTGATTATTCTGAGCTGATTAGTTGGTGAATTTTCCCCCTTTAAAAACTGGAGTATGAGAAGTTCATTGTTACCACATTGTTTGCATTCTCGTGTGTGAAGAGTACATCCTTGCTGATTTATCGTGTAAATTTTTTGGACCTTAGATATGTAAATTGGCAGTCCATTCACAATTAATAAATTTATTCACATGGTGATGTGGTTATGCGGTAATCTCCTTGTTCTAATCTGAGTGGATTGTTATGTAAATTTTGGACTTTAGATAACTGGAATTTGAAGACACTTCATAATCAATGCATTTGTTCTCCTTTTCAATTTATTACATTGTTATTTCTTGTGATTCAATGAACTTATTAAGTTAATTGCTGTGTAAAACTTGCACCTTAGACAACTGGAGCGTGAAGGCTATTCGCAGGAAGACCACTGGAACTGGGCGCATGAGGTATCTACGCCACGTGCCCCGCAGATTCAAGACCAACTTTAGAGAAGGTTGTTAACCGCTTTTCCACACTCTGCCTGTTTCTTGGTGAAAAACTTGTGTTGTTTTTGGTCTTCTATCTATTTTTTGGCTGTATGGTGATGTGATTTGCGGTGATGCTTGTAGGTACTCAAGCTGCACCAAGGAAGACTGCAGCTGCTGCCTCTGCTTAAGGGCCTTATATGGAGGGTACTCTTGATTGTACTTTTCATTGGTATTCTTAAAGAGTTAGAGAGCAAATGAATTTTGGGAACGCCATTTGGGGGCTGATTTTACGTATTGGATACTTAGTTTTGATGCTAATTTTGTTGCTGTACTTTGTTTGACATTTTAATACGGATGTCTGAAAGATATTAGCTCTCTTGTGCGTTTTACTTCTCTACTTCTTACAATACTTGATTATATAGTTCAGTTCAGATCTCTCTACTGTAGCCCATGCGAAGTAGTATTTCTTGGTATTTAATTTGTTGAAACTATCAGAAAATTTCATGTGGTGAGTTGTGTTTAATTCCATGTATTGAGAAGGGTCGGATGTATTTTCATTAAATGAGTAGCACAAATTTCTTGCATATTGTGGGGTGAAAATATGCTCTGAGGGCATGCCAAGACCGTTGAGAGCATAGACTCAGTAGATTAGATTTGTCCTCTGATTGGTCCGTGCATAACTTGTAACTGCGACAGTCAAAACTAGATCAAGAAATCTAGCTCAACTTGATGACTTTGTAGTTAATCGTCCAATTTGCTTGTAGAAATTTCCAAATATAAACAGGTAGTTGGTTTGCTAACTGTGTCACTAAGGTGCGTTTATGTTTAATAAAGCAGAAGTTGAAATAAGGATTGGAATAGAAAATGTAATCCGCTGTTGTAGAGCTTATAGGATCTCTATGACTAACGTTAAGGTTTTCTTGTACGATTGAACGGTTTGCCACCGAGTCTGAGTCGTGAGATTTTAGCTATCTTGGTGAGTTGGCTATAAATCTCTCACGTTTTGCGATGAGCTCCATTTATCTGTACTTAAAACTTACATTTGGCTTCGAAAGGTCTTTATACCTTGCAAGGAGGGCGTCCAAGTATATCATATATAGATAGTCTATAGCACCATGTAGCCATTTGGTGTGGCAGGAGTTGTATGTATTTCTCGTGCTTCGAAAATTGTTAATGGACAATGAGCTATATGGCATGGTAAACATGTTGGCTGTTTGCAGTGCAACAAAGGAGAGGGGAGCAAGTAGGGTATGGCAACAATGCGTAGCCTGCCTCAAACAAAACATCTTTAGAGCTTCCGCAAAGCAATTACAAGTCACTTCCGCAGGTCAGCAAGAGGAAGAAGTACTCAATTGTATCACTGAACCAACGTTCATGATGAATGCAGACTTTTGTCCTTGGGAGAAATATACAAAACCACTGCACAATTAAATATATATTTTCACTGGAACAGCTATGCACTTGAAGATAAATCACTATACATGCCTCTTGGACAACTCTAATCAACTCTTCAAACAAGAAATCACTATTTTCTTGAATCTTTCCTAGTTCAGTTTGAGTTCACCGAACTTCTGCTTGTCCTGGTCGAACTGTCGAAAAATATAATCGAGCTCCGGGAATGCAGATAACAGCAACAGCTCGAGAAGATCGAAAGATAGCTGCTTCATAAAAACAGCTGACTGTACATTTTGACAAACAGAATCTATTAGTTACAATTCTGGAGAGCAAATACAAAATGCACCAAGGATGTTGGCCATTGCCCAACAGCAAAAAAGCAATCACGTGTCCAAGAAGATGAACAGCAAGACGAAGGCACCAAGGTTATATATGAACAGAGTATGTTAACAATTTTAATTTTACGTAACAACTCATCACCACCATAATATAGCTGTTAAGAAAGCAACAGAGGTAAGTGTAATTTATGGTAATAAAGATTCACTAAACAAACAATGAAAGAGAAGACAAGAGATCCATGAGATGTTCTTCACTTTTTCAAGTTCGTAAACATGGAAAGAGGAGGACAGCGTTGCAGTGCAGAATTAATGTGTAAATGAAGTTTCAGCTGGAATAGCATGTCACTACAACGAAAACTTTGGACACCTTCTACATCTAATTCAAACATGATACTTCAAGTTGAGGTTTCGGATGCAGAACAATTTTCTTTCAGTAAATGCATCATTCATAGTTCCTATTACACAACTAGTGTCTTTGAAACATCCATCACCTACCATAATGACAGTAAACAAAATACACAATGAAATTATGGAATTCACTAGTATTTTCTGGGTATTAATTCCTTTGCTATTACTAGTGTATCCAGTAATGAAAATTAACTAAAAACAGAACATGCAGTGGAGTCTCCAACATAATGGTGGAATGAATGGAACGTATAGTAAATACTCAAAACATGTGGATATGTGCAATATACATACTAAAAGCCCAAAATGTGTTTTAACCTTCTGAACTAGCTTGTTATTTAGAACCCAGGAAAAAAAATTAATACAGTTGTTCGGCTTAAATTGAACCAGGCATATGAGAGAAGCATAAACTGCAAGAGCAGAATGCAAAAAAATGCAGTTATGCTGCAAGGGGATTGTACTCTTCAACTATGGAACATCAATAACTTGTCACTTCATACATGGCATAAGATGGTTTTAAGAATGATGATAACCTGAATGAAATAGTAGAGATCCTTTGCACATTGTTCATATTCCTTACGTCCAACAAGGCCTACAATAGCAGCAGGTGCCTTATCTGCAGGAAGTTTCTGAATTCATTAACATCCCCGAGAAAGGTCGAGGAATAACTCCCAAAACTCAGATCAGAATGACTATATTTGAGATGATGACAGATATGGCAAAATTAAATATTACCAATCATCAGTTCATGTACTAATTTGGCTCGTCGTTCAGCTTCCTTTTGTTGCATCTCCTCCAAGTTCAGGGCATCTTCTATTTTAGGTGAAGAATATGGAGCGGAAGGTTGGTAACCAGGCGAATTTTCAGATGGACTGTCGGGTGAAGGTCGTTGCCGCCTTGGGTGTTTTGTTATGAATATTCCATCAGGCCATAGGATCTATGCATACCATAAAATGATATTATGAATGTCTCTCTGAGACATTTGTTTAGGACGGATTGTCATAATGAATATATGCAGTGTGGGCAATTCACTACTAAAGACTCCTAGGTGCAACAGCTATCACTCAGTTGTTGTAATCCACGTTTACACCGTAACCATGAATAGTAAGAAAACAGGAGAATAAATGGAACTGGACAACTTAATATGAGATCAAAAGAAACTTTTCAAGAACAAGATATCAGATTACCTGCTCCAACCGTTTGATACCAGAAGCAACCACTGATCCCCTACGCAGAAGCTGGATTTTCTCAATCAACCAATCATCAAAGGCATCACCCATTCCCAATTGTAAAACTTGTTTGGCTACCCAAAAAGCTTTTCTCCTGCAAAACAACTCCAAATGCGCAAGGTAAAGAAAGACAGTTAGAGTCAAGAAACAGACAAACCCTATCTCAACTTGCTTAAAATTTATCCACAACTAATACCTGATCCATCCACCGTCTTTAAGCTGTAAAATGACATCAACCAAATCCAGTATGGGAACACTTAGATTTGGCGGCACCCACTGTTGAGAAGGAAAAGGAGAAAACCATGATAAGACTGTCAACAAGTTATATCTTGGACGAACACAATAATATCAGCATTGGTATGAGCAACTAAGGTTCAACATTAAGATTTTGTCAAGCATTATGCACAAACAAATAACCAGAACATACTGTTCTAGGAGTTGAATCCTAAAAATTATGCGCGAAGTGTAGGATGTCTGTAATGACCTCGCTTGGAATGGTTGAATCAGACATATTATCAGTCACAACAGATTGTGATTCTTGTGGGTCTTTGTTTACAGTCCTTTCCAAGTTTCTGGGTGGTTGGATGTTCTTTTGCTCGGTGTTTGCTGAGCCACTATTTGGGTTCTCTGAAGCTTTTTTGAATTCTTTTTCAGGCTTTGTTGATGCAGAAAGAGCTTGACCTTTTGCTTTCAATCCTGGTTCATTAGGAACATGGTGAACCTTGATTCTTGATGCAGCATCCTGGTTCCCATTACTGAACGTTTCTCTTTTGGTGGATAACGGATCATAGACTGGTCCTACATTATCGCGGTTATCCTTGCTCTTTTCACGCACTGTTTCAGCTAGGTCTGCTGCAATGCAAAACCACTTGAAATGTGAACAATGTACAACGAGAAACATGGAAGACACCTGCTGTTTAGGGATTCACCTGAAAGAGTATCGATTATGGATAATGAATCTGAAAATATATACATCTGCAGTTTCAGGAAATAAAGAGTTACAAGTCAAGCAAAGGGGCAGAAGACTAATTAGTGATATAGAACTTCTGAGATCTGGGAAAATGTAACGAAATGTGTCAAACCTGTGAATCGACACTAAGGAAATCCCAAACTTCAATGGAGCAGGAAACAGTTGGAAGCTGCAGAAGCTTCTGCAAAACAGTGGACAATCAGAAAGTGTTTAGCCAACTTCCAGGAGAGCATACAATTTTACTCCTGTACGTAAACAGGTAACCACATATGGAAAAATTCTAGCATTAGCCAGTCCAGGGAGCAATAAGTTAATAAATAATGGAAATACTTAATAAGATGGATTACATCTTATCAGGTAAGCCAAATCGGAATCCTTATAAAAATAAATATGCAAACGCTAGTCCTGCAAACCATAATCTAAAAGATATTAAATTTGTGGTTAAAACATGTTACACAACTTATTAGGTATTAAGTTGTATTTGTATAAACTTAAGAAGAGCTTTAAAGTTACAGAAATAACTGTATACCCCAATAAAACCAAACTATCTTATGAGCTCTAAAATACCTATGAGGATGCATTTATGATTTTCATAAGCTCCACATAAAATGTTAAAGCTCTTGGAACTTGTTAGACCATGTTTTCTTTAAGTTTGGCCACATATCCTCTCAATACATGCTTTATCTTTTTTTTACACTACTTTAAAGCAAGTTTTCAAAAGGTGATTAACTAAATTAAATGTGCAACAGAGAAACAAACGAATAAAATGTAAAATGGCAAACACAAAAGGGGTATGAGAAAGATATCAATATCAAGTGGAGTAAAGAATGACCTTCAAGTACTGGTCAAGTAATTTACATCGCTCTTGAATGACGAATACATCGAGACCGGTTGACAGGAAATGCTTTGGTGGCAAATGGAGATTATATTCAGGAAACTCTTTAAGTCGCCTATGTAACTCCTCAAAATGTTGATATCTGACAACATGAAAAATAAGATTAGCTAATGGCCTGGCATTCACGAAGGTACCCCATTCTTCAATTACACGCTACTCCCTCTGTTCGGGACTCAACACTCCATTACTTTTTCTGTTTATCTTCTTCATGAAACAGACAGTTTCTTGACCCAAAGATTCCGTACAACTAATTTTGATTGGGATGTAAAAGTAACACCTAATTTTACATTCTTCAACTCTCATCTCAATCTCTTAGTCTATTTAAATGAGAAAATTAAATCCCGAACACAAGGATATTAACCGAAAATTACAAACAAATACAAAGAAGCATCCAGCTGTAATGCAAGACAAATTAAAAAGCTCATAAAATATCATGGCACCTTCTTTTGATAGACCAACTGTGGCCATTTATATCTGTAACAGATATGGAATACACAGCAAATGTTTTAGATCCACTCTTCACAATATTGGCACCCAATACCTGTAAAAAGAAATGAGTTTCCATTCTTCACATTGTCAAGCACAAAACACGCAGTCAAGCAGATGAAACTGGCAGAAAATTTAAAGAGAGACTGCAGTACCTCGCATCTTAACTTGAAAAAGGAATCAGCAATTATTGAATTTTTTGCTGAATTAGCAGCCAGACTTTGACTTTCAGGTAAAGAAGCCAGAGACATAGATGACGAGGTTGTGTCTCCACTACAAATTCTACCTAACAGCTCAGCGTCGGAGTCCTCACTGGAGTCTCCAGGTTTGGCATTCACGTTGACAGAATTTAACACATCCTGCCCGTCCCCTACTAAAAAACTCGTTCTTTCAACCTCTTGCCAGACATGCCCATTTTGACTACTAGATTTAGATCTTTTCTTTGAAGACTTTGTTCTGTGCAACCTTTTAGAATGGAGCTGACCTTGGTTTGGCTTTCTGCTCTTACGCCTGTCAAAAGTTTCAAGGGGATGATGAATGTGACTGAAATTTCTTTTTGATTTACCATCCCAAACTTTAACACCAGGTGAGTCAAGACCCATAACACTGCTGCTATCATCATCCTCAGTATAACTACTGCTCCAGGATTCTGACTCATCAGCAGCTGCACTTTTACGATCTTCCTCTTTGCTTAAGGAAATTGATGTGCAACTTTCATTTGATAACTTACCATGCACAGCTGTATTGTCGTCCTCTGGGCCTTTGGTACATCCAGAATCAGAGAAATCTTTCTCCAAAGTACTATCCATTTTGTCTCGGTCCTTTTTCTGCTGCTCAGATAGAACCTTTGACCGCTCCACTGAATTAGAAACGCCCAGAAAAGAGTTCCCTAGTACAGGATCAGCCTGATTTGTGTCTCCCTTCCTTTTGTAGTCTCTTCCTTTTGTCCACATATTGTCAAAATGTTCTGGAGCCAGGGCCTCAGTCTTTCTGCGAGAAATTACATCAAGTGCATCTCCCCATTCTCCTCCGGAGCGGTGGCGTTGAATACCTCTTCCCTCACCACTATGAGTATCTGGCAAAGAATCCCAAGAACGAGTGGACCGCATGTCCATGGAAAGCAGTGGATCCTTAGAAAGACGTGTTCCATTTATAGTATCTGAGTTGCCAGCTTTCTTATCCTGATCCTTCTTCAACTGCACCAGTTCAACACCCTTTGCGGATGGATCTGGAAACTCCGAACTATGATCCGGTAAAATCATCGAAGATGCATTTATTCTAGACTTTGTAGCTGTCTTTGTTGCCTTACTTCCATTATGAGTTTTGCTAGCGGAAATAACTAGAGATTCAATTCTCTCATTGATAAACCTGACACCAAAGTTGGCCGGGCATAAAGAACAGCAAGATTGCATATCACTAAATCACAGCGAATGATAGACCTACCTTGGGTTTGCCAAATTTATCACAGGTCGCATTACAACACAGGCAAGGAGTTCCCTGACAATATAGCGAAATAAGGAACATCGCAGATCCTCTGGCTCAAATGTAAGTAAAATGAGACCATCCATGACATGCTGGAGAACCTGCCATAATCCAGAATCAAGGAAAAGAATTATTTGTCAATCAGAGAAAGTATCCAATGGTTCCTGTTGATAGTTTCCAGACTGCAAGGAGATAAGCCAAAAGAGAGGCAACCTTATGCTCCGCTTCAGCAGAAAATAGAATCGGATGCAATTTGTTCTCAGCAGCCAGAACAGTTTTTAATTCATTGTCTCGCTCTTCAACAGTTAACAATTTTGATTGATGCTTCTCAATCTTTGCCTTACTTTCTCGAAAGAGCTCCAGACGAATGCAGAGAATATTGATAATATCCCTACTCAACACCAAGCAAAATGTACACTTTTAAACTACCATTCCGTGCGTATGGTAATAATGAGAAATCATCAGTAGAGTATCTGAAGATGGAACCTGGTTAGAAGATCTATAAGATTTATATTTCTCATGCGACTTGAAATTTCTCCAAGTACACCATTCATGATCAGTACAAGCTCTTCTGGACCTTGTCTATCAGGAGTTATGCGTGAGTACCACAGATCTGTCACCCACTCTGAGACAATATGTCTAGTGAACTGGTCAATTGCATCCTCAACAACAGGGGAATTCACCTTACGCTTCCAGTCAGACCTTTTGGCCAAAATTCTGGATCCCTCAAGAGGTTTTCTTTCTGAAGAACTGTTTGCAGATGTTTGTTTTCCTTTGTAAGTTGCAGCTTTCCTCCGCATATCAAAATCCAGAGACATGTAGCGCAGTATGATTATTAAAAATAGAGCAGCTGGCAAGTTGACTAGAACTGATGGACTTGTTACTGAAAGAGAAAGGAATTAAACACTAAAAGGGTGTCCATCGAAAATTAAATTGTTGGGAAGTGATTGTTAAAATGTTAAGACCAATCAAGATTTTTTTGGATAATGATCTCCAGATTATATATCTTGTTTCGAATATGCAATATGTGTACCCAAATGCTTTATGTCCTATAAATTACCAACACCAAGGAATTAGATGCATTACAGAACTGCTCATGCCTTCCATGTTAAATAAGTGAATTCAGTTGGCATTAGAAGTAATATGTGAGTGTGTGTACAAAGATGATATTTGATACCAGATAGATAGAGAGGAGCGGGAGATTCCGAATATAAGTAACACACTGGAATTCTTTCCATTTCAAACAGTTCGCACAATAATTGCAATTTCCTATATAGGGATCAGAAGAGTAGATTTCATATCAAAGACGGTATTCCCCATTATCACTAAAGTAAAAATGAAAACTAAATAGCAATGCATTAGAGTATCAGAAAGAACATCGCACATTTACTGGTTGGTGAAGCTAACAACACATTAGCTTTAGTTGCTTTCAATTACTATATTACATACTAAATATTCCAATTATTTGCAAACAGCATGGTCCATGCAAAATAATACATCTAGAAGGGTCCTCAGTTTTTTTATTTCTTCTCATTTACTTTTCTAAGATTATTGTGGCTTGTGCATAAAACAATCCTGCATTGGAATTTCAAACAGCATAGTGGTGACACTTAACTTACTGAAGGATCAAAGGTTTAGATGCATTACAACTCAAAGAATCTTCTAACTAGAAACTGAATGCTTCCTTCACAGAGAAAGGAATGTGAATGAACAGTAAATTTAGTGCATCTATATACCAAGAGCTATCAGCATATTCTATTGACTTACAAAATGTACCCGTTCTGGACTTGCTAAAGTTTTGTCATTCTTGTGATCCTGTCAAGTTCATATCTAGTTGCAATATAGCACCATGAGATTAAACCTCTTATTGCTTCAATCACCAAATGTAGTGTATGCAGAATTACCCTCAAATTGCCTAATCATTCCGGGAGACAAAACAATGAAAAGTAAAGCCCATCAAGAATTACAAGTCAGCAGATAAAAGCCTCTCCATACATTCACATGTTTGAAATTGATAGCTTTAAGTTGTTCACAGATACAGCTGTGCTAACAACGAATTACAATTCCATGCATTCCCGGTACCCAATTTCCAAAAACAAGCAAAAATGCAAAGTAAAACCATAATTCTCAATCAGATTTAGCAAGAGTCAAAAGAAACATAAAATAAGAAAGTGGTGAACAGATAATCACTCACATGACATGAGGTATGAAAGTCCAACCACGCATACGACCAGAAAAACAATCCGCTTCTTAGCTTCCTCCACTAGGTCTCGAACGCTCACCGTTTGCCTCTCGTTGCTGCTCATTTTTTGCAGACTTAACCAAAAGCTACTTCACCTTTTCACACCACTCCAAACACTCATTCAAATTTCAATCAACCAAAAGCAAAAGTCAAAAAAAAAAAAAACAAAAAAACTCAAGCTTCTGCAATCAAATCCTCCAAAAACCACATTCTTCACACGATCACCACAAAACCTCAAAAAAGAGCACCGAGCGATCGAACTGAACCAACAATCCGACGCCACGCACTCATCCAATTAAATCAACTCCCAATCGATAGACCATTAGGTTTCCAGTGCGTGCGTGTGTGTGTGTGGAATATATCAAATGTATAAATGGACTATTATGTATCCGTTTCTCTCTCTAGCTTTCTCACTAACATTTCCAACGGAAAACGTATCACCAAATCCAATTTTCCCCCCGGCCTCGGTAGGTTTGATTTAGGGATTTTTATTACTACAAATTAATCAACATTTATGTGCTGACTATGGTTTTTTGACAACCCTACCAATTTCAACACTATTAAATAAAAATTAAACCAAAAAAAAAAAAGTTCACGTCGATGGTGACTGTGCCCAAATATGTAATTTGACATGAAGTCCTCCTGGTGCTCGGGTGCAACGGTAATCGCGTAATAGCCGGACTAATTTTTATTTTAAATTTATTATTTTTTATTTTATTTAATATATACATCACTATAAAATCAAAAAATAGTAGGGGCGGACTTTCTTATGTCGATATGCTGCCTTTGGATAAATTTATTTAAGAGTTTTTATGATTATATATGTTTTCAAAAATATTTTTTAACCTTATAAAATATTAAAATTTATTTTAAAAATAAATATTAAAATATTTAAAAAATTAAAGAATTATTAATGATAATTTTGGAATTAGTATGATTAAAATTGAATAAATTTATTAGCATTTTGACGAGTTTATTTAAATTACTATGAGATGTGATACGCGCATGTTATATTATACTTGCTCGTATCATGTACCAAGATATGAAAAATAAATAAATAAAATTATAAATTATTTAGAGTTTAACATATAAAAATAAATAAAATGACAAATAATCTAAACTTTAAAATTAATTCATGGATGGAATAAAAACATAAAAGTATAATGAACATATAAATAAATTTAAATTATTTTAATTTACCTAGAAAAGTGAGTGAACCTCTGGATAAAGATAATCAATGTTATACTTATCTAAATTAAATACAAAGGAAAAATAAGTGGCAATATAAAATATATATTAAGTATTATTTCATGTTAAAATAAAATTTAAATTGCTATACCGAACTAATTTACCCCCAAAAAATTAGTCAATCTTTTGGATAACGTTATAACAATACGCTTATCAAAAGTACATGCATACGTGATGCTTACTTAGAGAGTTATATGTGTATTTTTTATTATATATAGATATGTGTTTCTCATTTTATGTATTAGTTGATTTGAATCGAGCAACTACTACTTAAATTTATTTAAATTGTCACCCTACTAGCTCTTGTATAATCAGACCGGACCTATTTCCTTGCTTGGCGCAAATCTTTTTGAAACTAAATTTAACTTAAGTAAAAAAAAAATTCAAGCACAGAGTACCATACTTTCACTAATTAAACAGAAGTTTAATATGTAACAAATGAAAATTAAATTTGATGTAGATTTATAATTTAACATATATGATATGGCTTGTGACTTAATTTGTATCTCCTCGCGTAAGATATTGTCCATTCTAGCTTTAGATGAATCTCACAATTTTGTTTTGAAAAGATGCTTCATCAGGGAGGTGAAGTATTATGACTTACAAGCCACTCAAATTCCTTGTTTGCAGCCAACATGTGACATTTTGCATACATCATCTGCCCTTTAGACAAGGAGCTTGCAAAGGACACATGGTTTTGTTCCCACATATGGCGCCAAATTCCCTGCAAGAAATTTCTTACGACTTACTACTACATCATTGGAGTCGTATGTAGGAATGAGACCATGTGCCCTTTTCAAACTCCTGATTTGAGGGTAGATGATGCAAACAAACATCCTACATTAATTGCAGAAGATGAGTTTGATGGCTTATAAGTTCCAAGGCCTCATCTCCATAACGAAGCACAATTTCAAGACAGATATTTGAAATTTTTATAAAATTAGAGTGAACAAAACTTCATACAATAAAATATTTGTAAAATCAATATCGACTATGAAAATAGTAAATAATTGATTGATTCTTAATCCAACTTGAAAGAGAAATGTTGGACCCTATTTAGCATGCCGTGCCAAATAAATCTGAATCTTTTCCACTCCGCAACTTATCAACAGACCCGAATCTAATTCGCTTGGAATCTTATGCTTCATTCACACAACTTGTTTTGGCCCAAACGTTTTGTTGCTATCATACATATTAGACTGATGAAAGAAGTGAAAGGATTTTCTACCTTACCACACGTGTCGCCTGCCCCCTACACTAGTTGTTAGAAACGGACTTACACTTCAAGATGTTGAGGGAAAGATTTAAATATTATTAAAATCAATTTGTTTGTTTCCATTTTGACCAAATCCTATTAATATAATATGAAATTTTGATTTTTTTTAAAGAGTGATTACAATTTTAATATTTGTTTATACAAATTTCGCATTTGCAAAGTAAATTAAAAAACTAAAAAAATATAGACAAACAAATCTATTATAAATTTAAGTTAAAATGTTACAATATTTGAAGCGACAATTGCCCCACGATTATTCCTGCATTCACCTTGAAATACAGTATAAATGCTTCACAGTTCACTGCCGATGAATATGCAGAGCCTTAGCAATTGCAGTATTTCGTTGTCATCGGAAACTTTTTGAACTTGCTTTTTGGTGGATTGTTATATGTGTGTAGTCTTTTATAATGATTTTTTGCATATATTTGAAATAATTTCTGATTGTTATATACAGTAGATTTCTGAAGCCATAAATTAATCATCATAAAAAATATATTGTATTAAAATGTGAAATTTTATAGTTCCCGAATATATTTGATAAAAGTCGTAATATATGTAAAGATGAAATATCATTGATTTTTTAAATATAAGGGTTAATTACACTTAGACTCCTCTAAAAATACTAATTTTTACTTTAAAAAAAATAAAATAAAGGGTAAAATTAGAAATTTATACAATCTCTTTTGTTGATATCAATATTTTTTATTCAAAATCCTAACAAAAGAAGATCAGGTGTAGAAGTGAATTTTTGAAAGGTGTGTAAATATTTAAAAAATTATTTAGAAAAAAATATAATTTCGTATTTTCAGATGGGATACAAGTATAATTAATTTTAAATATAATTGTATTATTTTATCGATATTATTTAGGACATTCATTAAATAACCGGCAAATAGTAATAAATGGGGAAAAATAAAAAAACAAAACAAATTTTGCAGGAAAAGATGGAAAATGAGTCCAGCAAGGGAAAAACAACTCGGCACGTAGTGGATTTAATATTTATGTTGGAGAGGTTGGAAAACTACAAGAAAAACGACGACGTTTCCAGGGGCAGGGATAAACCTAAATTAGACTGGGAAAAAGACAGCCCTCCCTTCACACTGCTTTTTTTTTTTTCTCTGCAATCGCAATGAATAGTACGTAGTTCCTCAGTTATTGATTCCGTCAACGAATTCCTCTTCCATCGAAACGGAGACGGACGAACGCAGAAGATGTCGGTTCTTCTGTCCGATACGTTCTACGAAGATGTCCCAACAGTATGCTCTCTTCGATTCCACGATTCTCTTTTTTGGTCACTTGTACTCGAATTTTTTCGATTTTTTGTGTTTTTGTTTTAATTTCAATTCCAACAGCTGGATGAGGTTAAGCATGAAATATCAAGTATTGTGGGATTGCGGGAGATCAAGAGGCACTTAGAGGCAATTGTGGAGAAAATAATTGTTGCAGAGAAGGATGCCAGTGATGGGCTCAAGGTGCTGCCCCCAAAACCCTTTCACATGGTGTTCGTAGGGAATAATGGAACAGGTATAGCTCTGAATTCACGCCCGTTATGATTTGTTCACTGTGTTATCGCCGTTTTAAGCTTACAGGGGAACGTTTTATATCTAAATGATCGCATGCATTGTTGTGCGTTAATTAATTCGCTTTATGGAGGGCTTATAGTAATTAAGGAGAAAAGTTTGCGACTGAGTTTTCTGGCAATTAAATTAGACAATTAATGATGATTCAGAGGTTATTGCAGTTTATCGGTAATTGCTAGCTGTGGAATTTTGGTATTTGGATAGGGATATGAAGGTTTCCTTTAGTGGATTTTCAAAGACATAGAAGGAAAGAAGAAGAATGAGTTTTTTGGGGAGAGGGGTGGATTTTCAAAAACATAGAAGGAAAGAAGAAGAATTAGTTTTGGGGAAGAGGGGTGGATTCTGAATGGAAATTTTACTATTTCTATAAGCAATACACTTTATTTGTAGATATTGACTGATATCGATTAGGATGCTGATGATTTCTTGTGATTCTCTGAATTCCCTTGCAGTAATTGTTGATCTTATCACGACCCAAGTACATATGCTTTGTTAGAAAATTTAGGGGCCAAAACAATTAAAGAAAATACTTAGAAAAGCAGGAAAAAGTTTGTTCATAAGTTAATATCTTAGTTACAGATGATTTCTTAGAAGTTAAAAGTACACTGGGAATAGCATCCATACTGGAAAGGAATGATGTGGTTTTGATATATTTTAGTAAATCTTCTTAGAAACTAAGAAAGAATCTTTTACCCTTGCTGGCAATTGATTTGCTAGAAAAGCACAAAGAACAAAAAGGGATAAACAGTGTTGCTCTTATTTTCTTATTATGCTATGATGTGGAATTCTGTTAGCATCCATAATGGCTGCAGTTGTCATATAGAAGAGTTCATGAGAAAATTTATCACTGAAAGGATTAGTTGAAAAGGCATAGAAAGAATTGGTATATTCGTAGCAAATGAAAGATAACTTAAAAGTCTTACTCGCAACTGTTTCACTGGAAAAAAGTACATGAATGAAAAAGGTTTTGCTGTTGCTAGGTTAGTAAACTCAAATGTTTGAAGAAAGTATAAAATATTTCAGGATGGTGATTAGAGTAATGTTTCTTATACATTCATTAATTTGTCAAACATTATGTTTGCCTGGAGAACTTTTCATTATTTCGTCTATTATCTATATTTCCTAAAATTTACATGTATGTTGACAGGCAAGTCCACCGTAGCGCGAATTCTTGGTAAACTTTTTTATTTGTCTCGAGCTCTATCTTCTTACGCTGTGACTGAAATGCAAGGAAATAAGAAGGTAAATAACTGTTACATGAAGTATCAGACTCATGTTGACTTTTGATTTAAAAAATTACACTGGATAAGAAAAAATCTTGTTGGTCATCAGATGAAAGATGCAAAAGGAGGTGTACTGCTTGTGAACATAGATGAAGAAGATCCCATTAACTCAAAGCTCGTGGATGAGATCATAGCTGCAATGGATGAGGGAGACATATCAATCATATTTGCTGGAACGTACAAGGCTTTAAATCAATACATGAAGTTCAACAATGAATTGTACAAAAGGTTCTCAGCCCGGTTACAATTTGATGACTTGACTCCTGAAGAGCTTGCAATGATTCTTCAGAAGAAGGCGAGTGACCAAGGGGAGGACGGTTTGATATGTGGCTTTGCGTTGGATTCTTCGTGTAGCACCATTGATATTGCTGACAAGATTGCCGCACTTGCACCTGAAAGTCTACGCAGGCTGTTGAATGCACATCTGCTCGATCAAATGCTGATAGAGGCGAGGAAAGTGGCTGAAAGGTCAGGTGAAAAGACCATCTTTTTGAGGGATTTAGCTGTAGGCATACACAGCGGGGGACAAATCTATAAGAACTTGCTGAATTTGTGATTCTGTGGCAAATGAGGCTATTTTGTTCTCTGGAATATTAAGGTTAGGAGGTAGATATTCGATATTATTCGACATGTACAGTAGGTAGTTCATTTGTTATTAGTTGTTAACATTTATTGTGTGACTTAGCACTTCTGCTAATGTTAGAGCCATTCAAACTTTACACAAAGTGGCCTATTTTTTAATGGTTTGACTGTCGCAAAAATCTTGTTATTACTAGTGATCATCAATTTAACTTAGAAAAAGATTTGTGGGTTTGATTTGATGCTGCATTTTGCTTGTACAATTGGCTGTAAGTCGTTTCTTTATGTTTATATACATACTTTACGTGTATAAAATATTTTACTGAATATACAGAAAATTTGTATATATATATGTATATAATAAGGACCATCAATTTTATGTATCTATTTACTTAATATAATAATTTTCATTAATCAATATATTGATTTTAATTGGAAATAAATAGATTAGGTAGGAGAGTAATAACCCTTGAGGAATATTAAAGTGTTTTAATTAATAGTATAATTATATTACTCAAAAAAAAATTAATAGTATATGTATATCTATATATATATATATGCATAAAGCGGAAGCGAATCAAGATCAAAAAGTATACTTTTTAATCACCATTTTTGTCATCTTATTTATTAGGATAAATTACACTAAATTAATGAGGTTTACTATAATTATGAATATTTTTGATAATATGAAAATTATCAATATCCTTTTGATATTTGATGAAATTTTGTTATTCTCGAATGAAGCTTGGAATTTGTTAATTTTATTCTTGTTATATTTTTATTTAAATTAACAAATTATAAAAAGATTGGACGGTGTAGATGAAAAAAATTAAAAAAAAGTTATCCACTTTTATAAAAAAATTTCAAAACAATTTATAAATTTAATTTATAGTTTACAAGAATATTTTGATTAATTTATTACAAATAAGAAATGAAAATTTAATAAAGACGAATAAATTAAATTAATTGTTAAAGAGCTATTAAATTAAAAAAATATTAATAATTTTTCAACAACAAAAAAAGAAGTGGAGAATACGAATGAGGGCAGAGACTTGATCACTTGCTCGCGACAAGGACGTAATAGGCTATATATACACGGGTATTACCGTATACCTCGTTGAAATGCCAACTCCAATATATGTATAGTGTACACTGTAAAGTAGTAGTAATAGTAGAGTATTCGTATTTGTATTCGTAATCGTACGTACGTACCATAATTACATCCTCGCGTGTAAAAGGAAGCTTGCAGAAATATCCCATTTTAAAATGGGAATGAGCTGAAATGCTGGGGTCCATGAAACGACGTCACCTCATTCTCCTCGGACCTGTCACTCTGTCCACTCAGCTCTCAGCCGCGAAAAGAGCTTATACGACGCCGTGTGGGTGCACTTTCCATGCTCAAGCACTACTGTTTTGCTCCATGTGTTAAAGCTGCTTCTCGGTACTCCAACTGACTCTCTCTCTCTCTCTCTCTCTGATAAACAATCCAAGAAAAAGCAATTGAAAATCAACGGAAACAGGAAAAGAAAAGAGCAGTATCAAAACGGAATCTGAAACGAAAGGAATCTGAAACGCTGAACTCATTTGCGCAATGTCTTCGCCGTCGCCTGGAGCTGCTCCTGGTCCGATATCACCACCGGCGCCGCCTGGGCCGCCGTCGCCGGCTGTTCTTCTGTTCCCTCCGCCTCTTCCCGAGAATGGAACTCCGCCGGGGGTGGCTATTCCTCCGCCGGGATCAAGCAACAGGACAACATTGCTGGCGCTGGGAGTGGGGATAGGGATAGGTGGGGCGATTGTGCTGGTTTGCGTGGGTATATTTGTCATTTGGTACAAGAGGAGGAAGAGGAAGCTCCTTGGGATGGCCGGGTTTGCTTATGCTCCACCACAGCCACAGGGGCCCAAAGGTTAATAAACTTTGTATATTTAGCATGAAATTTTCCGTTCTCGGTTGAGGAAGGTTCTTTTGCTTTGTTTCTGGATGCTGGGGAACTGATGATTGGTAGCTTGGTATTGTGTCTTTACTGCCCAATAAATTTTTACAAAGTTTTGGGATTTTCTTTTGTATTTTGTCTTTATTGTTTGACTTAATACAGACAAACACTTGAGTGTGTGCACTATTCAGATAGTTTAGGATTAAGTTTCATATTGTTATTTTAAATTCTGGATTTGGATTATGTTCATGGACGGCACGGAATTCCTCAAGTTTGAAATTGTGGTCATGCATCATTATCCTGCCATGACTTGATATTCTGCTGAAACTGTCTTGTATCTTGTTAATTTAATAATATTGGCTTCCCTATTTTATATAGACTAGTCTCATGCTATTAACTCCTGAATCTCCCAGTCTCATGGTTCCTGTCTGCCTGATAGTTTCTTCATTCCTAGTACAATAGACCTTGCAAATGATACTTTGGATGACTTTGTAGTAGAGGTAACTTTTGTTAGCACTCTCTGTTCCTTCTCATGGAAAATAATGTAAGCTAGAGCATAACAATTGCAAAGATGCAACTAAGATCAGTACAATTAGTAAAATTTCTAAAGTTTGCTCTGTGTTGTCATTCTGTCCATGATGGTTCAAATGTATATTACTACAGAGCAGGGCTCAGTCCGTCGTTGAGTGGTTTAAAGAATGACAGGAATATTTATTTGTTCTTTTCTAATTCCCAGCACCACCTCTCTGTTGTTTTTGTTTTTCAATGCAGTCAGTTAATATAACTCCTTTGCGTTTATAGATGACCCTTTTTGTGGTCCACAGCACAACCTGCAACAGCCTGCTCCACCGCCAACTGGTAATGTCTTTGGATTGCCAAAGCCCGCTCCTCCACCCGGCATTTTATCAAATTCTCAATCGTCTTCAATGGATGGATCTACTCCACCAGCACCACCCTTCTTTGGTAGCAGCCTGAACTTGGCAAAGGCTACTCCACAAGCAGCTCCTGACACTAGTTTGGCTTTAACAAAAACAACGTTCACATATGAGGAACTTGCACTTGCAACAGACAATTTCTCTAGCACCAACCTCCTTGGGCAAGGTGGCTTTGGATATGTTCATAAGGGAGTGCTTTCTGATGGAAAAGTGGTTGCAATTAAGCAATTAAAGGTTGGAAGTGGTCAAGGGGAGCGCGAATTTCAGGCAGAGGTCGAGACTATAAGTCGTGTCCATCACAAGCATCTAGTATCACTGGTTGGTCATTGCATGTCAGGGACGCAAAGGTTGTTAGTATACGAATACGTTCCAAATCATACCTTGGATTTTCACTTACATGGTAAGCCCAGATGGAATTTGACTTAATAAATCCGTGGTAGTTCCCAGAAAATTAAGTTTTAGCTACATGAGACGTAAAAATGCATGTCTAGGGTAGTATGGTCTATGAAATTTTCCTTTTTTAAATCCATAACTGTCCAAAAAAAAAATCAATTTGTATAGAAGCCCTAGATTGCAGGACCTGTTGTTTAAAAGGCATCCAGTTTCCAGGAAATTATGGGAAAAAAAAAGTTATAACATTTTGGGATCTCCATTCTAGCAATGGTCAGTATAACCGGAATCCTCTACTAAGGCATAGGTAACAGAAACAGTTTAGTGTGCTATCGACTAATGGAGCCACCTAAAACATAAGCAATCTGATATTATGAGTAGGTGCCATCACCCCTGTGCATTATCCATATTATCCTGCTATTTTTACAGGTAATATGAACTGTTAATTAACCTATATGGCACAACATTGGTCTAATTTAATTTCCTTCCCTTGAGTTGAGGTGTCCAATGTTCAGCTCATAATATCAGATACACATGGAATGGGATACTATTAAAGGTCTTTTAGTTATCCTGGTAATTTGTTACATGGCTACATTGATCACACGACTAAAATGATTTAGTGGTATTGTGCAACTTGGTTTTCCTTTCACGTGTTGCTACAGTATTTTATTAAAAGAGCTTTTTTTTTTCCTTCTCCTCCCCCCTAGCAACATTTTGTTTGTTTTCTCGAATTTAGGTACGAAAAGTGATTATGTAATTATTTGTATTTGTCATTCTCATGTATTGTGCGTTCAAGTTCCATCTCATCCATAAATTTGTGTCTTACCAAAAAGACAAAAACTGCAGGGAAGGGGAGGCCTCCAATAAACTGGGCTACTAGGATGAAAATTGCCCTGGGCTCTGCAAGAGGATTGGCATATTTGCATGAGGACTGTGAGTTTTCTCCTGAGTAATTCTCTTTGTCATGTGCTATGTCCCTACTTAGTTTTTTTAAAGACTAGTTGTTGTGACACGTCGTTCATACTTGCATATAATAAATAATCTTTCACGCTTTAAAATATATTATAAATAAGAATAGACATATAAAGCAGTACATTACATTAATAAAAAGAAAGAAAGAAAATACTTTATTACTTAATGAAAATTTTGAAAAGTTGAATACGTTAGTTATTTTTATTATGAAGGGTATCTTTTACTTTACAAAAGTGGTGTGACGGTCTCGTTAACAGCCGATTGTGAGCGTGGAGTGCCTTTTCTTTTTATATTAGTATAGATTCAATTCATATTGAAATTTTAATGACATATGCAGGTCATCCTAAGATCATACATCGTGATATCAAGTCCGCGAACATTCTTCTTGATGACAATTTTGAGGCAAAGGTGTGCATGCGTCTGTAAAGTTGTCATCAGTCTCCTTTCATTATGCTGTCACCGATCACTCGATTCTGGCAATGATATTGGAGTTGATGGACCTAAGGATGGATGCAATTTAGTATGGTTTTTTTTTTCAGAAACTGGAGAATAAATGGCTGTCTTGAATTAACAAAGACAGCTGAACTATAAACTTATTGGAAATCAGCACTTAACAGTTAAATATGTCTTTTAAAATAGTAAGTCTACACCTGAAAGGGAAGAATTCAATCGCCCGAAGGTAGTGGTACCATAAGAAGTATGCATTGTAGAATGAAGAAAAATCTTATATTGCTTAAATTTTAGAAAAGTGAATACTTAGCAGAGAGACTAGAAGCAGGAGAAGATCAGGGGATATGCAAAATGAAGGAAGAAAATATCTTTAGTCAGATTGATCTTTTTTCCTAAGACTAACTTATTTGACTTGCCGCTTCCTACACCAGAGCAAATTTTTTTGTCCTGCTTTGTCAATGAAGAGGAATGTGTAGTAAAGAAGCTAGCCAACAATTCCACATATTCTGTAGATGAGGAATGGAAGCCTGTGATGCCTTTGCCAAGTTTCAGTTTTGATTTAGCTTCAAATAACTCTGTTGGTCAAAAGTCATTATGTATATGGTTATTTAGGATAAAATTCCATTAAATAGGATAATGTCTTCTGGTGCAACCCTCTAAAATGAACTCAATCTTGTGAAAGCCATAGAACAAGAAGCAACCTTCATTTTCCTTGCTTTTGTTTTTCTAAAATCTGGACTTTGTTGGGAAAACAAAAGGGCATTGCTAAAATTATAACATTCTAAGTTGAAATGTTGGTTCTGTTTGTTTCTATAAAATCAAGAAGGAAATATTAACTTACACTTGAGTGTTATATTCTCCCGTTTCAAGTTGAGTCCATGTTCTGTGAAAAAAGTAGTGTTTGTATAGTGTTAAAATTTAAATCAGCCAAGTGTGCTTCATTTATCTAGTTGTCAACACAACAAACTTTATGCTCATCTGGATCAGAATTATCTTTCTATAGTACCTAATCATTATCTATGCTTGGGTATTTTAAACCAGGTTGCAGATTTCGGGCTTGCAAGGTTCTATTCAGATACTGATACTCATGTCTCTACTCGGGTTATGGGAACATTTGGGTAAGCTACTGGAAATTTGCTTTCTATTTTCCCTCGTTTCTCCAAAATTTTGACTTTCTGGTTTTCAACATGTTTGTTCTTATTGGCTCATCATTTGCAGTTATTTAGCTCCAGAATATGCTCTTACTGGGAAGCTGACGGATAAGTCAGATGTCTTCTCATTTGGTGTTGTGCTTTTGGAGTTGATCACTGGCCGTCGGCCAATTGATAAATCACAAAACTACCTTGATGATAATATTGTTGATTGGGTGAGATAATTTCTTCAATTGTACAATGTTATTTTACAATTGAAAAAGACTATGAGAAACAATGAGTCTTTTCTCTTCCCCTGAAACTTTTTGTGTTAAATTTCTCTGGATTGGGGCAATTATGCAGTAGTTTGTTCAGTAGATATTGGCTTGAGTATGCATATGAAGTGCAATAGACCTAGAGAAGCTAAAAAAAGACTGGATAAGGAGAAACCAAAAGCTAGTGACAAGTTCTGTGAGAAACTGTGATGCTGGTAGGTTATAGGTTAATAATGGAAGTCGGCGAGGGAGATAATACTAGAAATCTGGAAATTGTGAAGTGAATTATGGAAAGATGTGGAGGTGATATTTTGAACATTTCTGGTTTGAATTTGTGAAGTACTTTCAGCGAGATGGGCTTGTTTGCTTGTGTATTCCAAGGCCATCGTTGAAGCCCAATAAGTAACCAAAGCATAATGCTGGTCGTCGTGGCTCTACTGAGGGCCTGAGGCAGCTTGGTTCTAATAATCTAGCATACAATGCCAATGACATTTCCTTTATCCCGAAATAGAGCTTCTCCAATTATTATGCCTCTTCTTTCTTGGTTTCTTGTGCTGCTCTTCATTTTTTTATTTGGGCCTGCTGTTTTTCAGTTGGGGAAAGGCTTCCACTGCTAATTACTCCAGAATTAACTTTTTCTTGATTAATTCAGGCAAGGCCTTTGCTTACACAAGCTTTAGAGAGTGACAACTTTGATAGTGTGGCTGATCCAAGGTTGCAGAAGGATTATGACTCTATTGAGATGCCCCGGATGGTTGCATGTGCTTCTGTCTGTGTGCGTCATTTGGCTCGACGCAGGCCCCGGATGAGTCAGGTACATCTAATTATGTTAGCTAAGAATATCCTACCTAGTTATTTTGGAGCTACTTCAATTCTTCTGCACCAATCCTTGTGGTAAACAGTGCAATATCACAGCATTATTTTAAAGTTAATTATGCCGCGCAAACAATTGAACCTTCTCCCAACACAGATAATCCGTGCTTTGGAAGGAAACTTATCTCTTGATGAGTTGAGCGAGGGCGTACAACCTGGACACAGTGCAATATATGATTCTCATGGGAGCTCAGATTATGATGCCTCTTACGACACGATACAGTACAAAGAGGACCTTATAAAATTCAGGAAGATGGCATTAGAAAGCGTGGAAATAACCACAAGCGAGTGCAGCGGTCCGACTAGTGAATTTGGCCATCAGCCCTCCGGCTCAAGTAGTGAAGGTCTACGAAATACTCAAGAAATACAACAGTGAGAATTGGCGCATTACTCCAGCGCATCAGGAGGGAGACCCCAGTAAAACCTTCCATTTTTTTTTTAAGTGTCAACTTTGGAATATGTTAATTGTTTGTAGATTAGTTGGCTGTCTGGCATATCCTCATTATGCTGCTGTTTATATTCTGCGGTCTGATGGTAGTCTTTATCACATTTGGCTGTGTCAGTATTGATTCTATTCTGGACATGAGCCAAATTTCTAGTTCTCCGGCTTATAGAGATACTTGGATCTGTAAAAATTCATGAAACCACCTTTTGAGAATTTATTCTTGCCTGGGCTTGAGGCAATTTGTGTTAAACTGTGTCCCAATACTCATGTAATGGAAATTTTTTGCTCAAATCAGGTTATGACGCCTCTCAGTCAATTGCTGAATTCTGATTCAATTTTGTTTCCAAGAATTCTCTAAAGAAAACGTTACACTTTGTAAGAATTTCTTTAGGTTGCATTTGAATTTAATAGATTCCAAATCTCCAATAAGAAATCCTTTTGAATTGTTTGGGTGATTTTATATTAAAAAGAATTTTATAAATTTTCTACTATTATTTTGAATTATAATTTGCAAAAAGATTGATATATTTTAAACTTTTTCAAAATAAAGTTTGAAATTATTTTCTTAAATCATTCGTTTAAATTCAAACCATTCATTCTGAATATAGCCTTAATCTATTAAATTTTGGATAAATTATAGTTGGTCTTTTGCAGTTAGCAATAGTTAGAAATATGCTTTTTATTATTAAAAAAATTACAAATATTCTAACAAAGATTTTCTCCAACGTGATGCCACAAAGGAAGTATCTATAGAATATTTATAGTTTTAGGAAGGTATTTATAATTTTTTAAATAATAAAAGATATAATGGGAAAGAAGTGCAATTTGCTTCTAATTGTGGGCTAAAATAGCTATTTATAAATTCCTTTAAGCTAGCCGTTGGAAGGAATCGGCTTCTTTCTCCAACCGACTTCTCGAAAAGGTTCATTACATATACGCCCTTTCCATATTGTTCCAACTCTTCGTTTCTTTATAATGTGATGTAGGGTGAAAAACGGAATTAAATAGTTTCAGTTCTCTCTCTCTCCCTCTCTCACACACTCCGCTACATCATTATCAGTTCTAGGGTTCTGAAAGGTAATCATAACACAATGGAAGGGGCGAGATCAGCAGAATCGTTGCTCGACAAAATCAAGCCGCCGCGGCTCGAGGATGCCGGCCTTGAAGACTGCGCCCTGCCGCCGGAGTCCATTAAAGAGGCGTTTCTGAAAGCCGCATCCGCCGTTAGATCACTCGTCTCTGCATCCGACGACGAAGATCAATCCGGAGGCCGCTGCGTGGACGATCCATGGGAAGATTCCTCCGATGTTCTCGTAGGAATAACCGAAGGCGTCACTGCTCCGACCGGGGGCTGCGCCACCGAGAAAGGCAGCGGATTAACGGAGGTCCCAGGCGACGAGGTGTCCGTCATCGGTGGCGATGCGGAGTGCAAATCGGATGCGTTGGTCGGAACCGGCTTGCCGGAGTGTAGTGGAGACGCTTGCGTCGATGGATTGCAGGGGCTGGAAATTGGCGAAAAGAGTAAGGGTAGTTTGGGAAAAAAAATCGAGAGTGAGAAGGATGACGTGGCAGACGATGAAGACGAGGGGGACAAAGATAAAACAAGATTAGCGGAAGCCTATGCTTGAAGATAATGCAATTAACGTAATAGATAAGTCTAATTATATCTCAAAAATCGTGTGTATTCATGATTATTGTACTAGGGAAATCTTGTACCTGTATTAGCAAAAAACAAATAGCTAGATTTTTCTTGTACTCTTGCTTATGTGATTTATCTTTTTAAGTAAATTTAAATTCGTGCATTTTGTTATTGGCAAGAATACCCATTATATGATATATTCTGTGATCATATCAGATTTGAATAAAAAAGATTTTGGTGGTCTGATTCTGAACGTAAGCTTCACAAAAACGTGTCTAATGTAATTGGTTCGAATTTTTTGTACAACTTGTACTAAAATATACCCTACTAGATTATGATTGTGGTGCATAATTTTTTATGACTATGAATTACTCGTATATACTGTCAAATGGGTAATCCAATCTTTTGGATGTTTGCAATAGATGACAACGAGTGATGACACGAAGAGTTAGCTTATTTTCTTGAATTTCAGATTTAAAATTGGATGTTGATTGGGACACTTCTTTTTCTTGAATTTGCACATTTAGATTGCATGTTGATGGGTATCTTTAGTAATTTTATTGCAAGAGGGCAACTGGTTCAAAACTTTAGAGCAATCATGGCTTAAATTGATTATGAAGGTTTTTCCCACAGTTCATGTGGGCCCGTGACTTATATTTAGAGTTGGCCCGTAGCTTGCTCAACTTGGGAAAACTATCGACTATGATTGAGTTTGTTTAAATCTAAATTTAATCAGACAATAAGTAGTTGGATGGGAGTTGATTAGATATAAATTAATTATAATTAAGAGAGATGATTAATTAATGAATTCTATATCAAATGTATTATCCTAATTATATGATTATTGATTAGTTTTGTTGAATCAAATATGATCAAAATGTAATTTTTTTGAAAACTTAACATCTAGAAGAGTGTCAAACTTCGATAAGAGGAAAATTCACCATCTTTGAGTAGAAGTTTTGGTTATCTTCTTGGCTTAGAATTCTTGAAAATGGGTGTACATATCACTGACACTCTTTAATTTTTATAAAATAAGGCACACTCCTAATAGGATAATAGTGTAACTTGTACCTCAACCTTTATGATTCTTTTAGCATATATAGAAAAAACTTGAAAAATATGAAATCTAAAAGAAATACTCGATTTTGGTTAAAATAACTATTTGGGAATACTTTCCAAGTGCCTGAAGATTTGATGTACTCCTTTGTTTCTTTCTACATTTTAATACAATTACTTTGCCCCAACAACAATACAAAATAAAAAAGATGAAACACATTTGCTTTGCTTTTTCAGAAAGTTTCGGACATTTTTGAGAAATATTAAACATCGAAAAACAAATACTCAAATACTTATGTTATTTTACCAATTACTCAACCAAAATGGAGGAACAACCAATTCCTCCTCAAAGCAAACAAATCCAAACTTTGGCCTTCTTTTGCATGCGATTGTATTTTCTATTATAAATTCCGTTATATTTTTTATTTTATTTAGTATATATGGTGTGTATAATAAAATAAAAGATGTAGTAGAATTTGTACGGAAAATTCAATCTGATTTTGGTGTAATTTTGAATACTTTATCTACTAATAAGGTGGGCCTAATTACTACATGCAAAGTTGTGGAGTTTAGCGAAAGTGGTTGGCCACTCTACCTCATAATACCTTTTGTTCATACTGTTTTTATTACATCAAATACTCCCCTAAATTGCTATGATATTCTTTCTTTTTATCATTGTTATCTGTTTGATATCAATTCTTGGACTAGCCTTTCTTGTTGTATTTGCTCTTCATTTACTGCCCGTAAATGTGCCCCACCTACTGCTCCAAGACAAACACCCACACACGGACTCGAGCACAGATTCTTGCTTTTTCATGGTGTATGGATCATAGATTACATCGAAGAGTTAAGGATAGGAGAGGGTTCCATTTGCATTGAGCTTTTTGGGCTTCTGGGAATCGCTCAGCTTGGGTCAACGGAGAGTTTTTCTGCTGATTTATAGTATTATTGGTTCTTGATCTTAGGTTGTTTGGTTTCTAGGAATTGGGGTTTTTGCACAAATTCATGGCTGAGATTGGGAAGGTTTTGGTTTTGTCTGGTTTGCTTGTTTTAGCTTGTGCTGTTGTTGCAGCTCAGGAGGGTTTGGAGCAGGACATTTCAAGAAGAGATGGGGTTAGTGAAAATTTGGAATCAGGGTACTTTACTACGAGAATCATCAGTTTCTTGCAGCAGAGTAGGGACAGAGTTTTTCGACATGTCTGGCCTGTGAGTTGGTTCATTACTTATAAACCTTGTTACAGTTCAGTTGTTGGTAATAGCAAATTTTGTTACTGTAATGAAGTTTTATCCCTGAAAATTTGCAGGATATGGAGTTCGGGTGGAGAATTGGTCTTGGTACAGTAATTGGATTCTTTGGAGCTGCTCTTGGTAGCGTAGGAGGTGTTGGTGGAGGCGGCATTTTTGTCCCGATGCTCACTTTAATTATCGGGTTCGACCCGAAAACATCAACTGCAGTGTCCAAATGTTAGATTTCATGCTCTGTTTCGACTCAAAATGTTGATACATTTCTGTTTAAGTCCTTTTGGACGGAATTCCCAAGTTTGAACCTTTTGTGTTTATGTTCAGGTATGATAACTGGTGCAGCAGTTGCTACTGTTTATTATAACCTCAAGCTCCGGCACCCTTCACTTGACCTTCCGATCATTGATTATGATCTAGCCCTTCTTTTCCAACCAATGCTAGTGCTTGGGATCAGCATTGGAGTTATTTTCAATGTGATTTTTGCAGAGTGGATGGTTACTGTCTTGCTGATCATTCTTTTCATAGGTCACCAATGTTTGCCTAAGTTTTGCAGTTTTTGCTTCAGAAGGTAAATACTTATAGATTTGTGTTGTTGCAGGTACATCGATGAAAGCGTTCTTCAAGGGTGTTGAAACATGGAAGAAAGAAACCATAATTATGAAGGTTGTCTGAAATTTGACATAATTAAGCCAACACTTATGATTATTGCTAAAATGCGTTCGAGTTTTAAAAAATTACATTACCTCCCTTGTTTTCGTGCTTTATACTGCTAGATATTCCTCCAGAGTACAACATGAGAAGAGGGGTTTTTGTACAGTAAAATATAATTCTTTTCATAATTGAGAGGTTTTTTCATACTCTTCGTTGAAATTTTATTTGTTTCAATGTCATTTTGCACGGTCCTGCAACATTAAAAGTCTTTGACCTGATCTTCTTGCTCTCTTCCTTCTGAATCAGGAGGCTGCTAGACGATCGTTATCTGATTGTAAGTAGGTTTGTCATAATATCCATGTTTGCAGAAATTTCTAAAAATCCTTGTTCAAAGGTTATTGGTTTCATTGATTTAAGCATCGGATAATGGAAGCGAAGAATTCCCTTACAAACTTCTGCCCGATGGCCCAATTAGTGAAACAAGAATGCGTCTCAATGAAAATAAAGCACCTGAGGTAATGATATGACAACTTCAACATTCTAAGAAATAGGTAGTTTCTGATGTTGAATGAACAAGACTCGCAGGTCTCATTCATTGACAATGTCTACTGGAAGAAGCTCAGCATCCTAGTTGTTGTCTGGCTCATCATCCTCTTACTACACGTCGGCAAGGTTTATCTTCAAAATACTCTGTTAAAACTTTTTGTTTTTCAGATTTCTCGATTCTTTTTCTGGTTAGGACATTTGCCGTCTTTTCCAGGACTATACAGCCACTTGTTCTGCAGCATATTGGACTGTAACCTTATTGCAGGTAACTGCGGCAAATCCAAGTTATTACATGTTTCTAGTCTATACATGTTGAAGAAATCTATTAAAAAAATTATCTTCTCTCAACATAATTATAATTGTTCAATCTACCATTCCCTTTGATCCAAATGTTCCATATCACTTGACACTCTGCGACGATTAAATATACTACTAATAGGCACATCGAGTTTAAGAAATTACACTACAATCCTGTTTGTCATATTTTGTATTACAAATTCTTCCTGAAAACAGGACGGTCAGCATGAATATGTAATGTAATACATTATATATGACTGCATGGGTTTCAGTTTATTTTTTCCAAAGTTACACTTATTTGTTCGTAATCTATTTGGTGACGGTTCTATTTTCTCCTTGTTCGTAGATACCCGTTGCCGTTGGAGCCTCCGGGTACCAGGCAGTCTGCCTGTACAAGGGTTGGAGGGTGGTAGAATCCAAAGGAGGAGCAGGGATTAACTGGAGAGTGCATCAGTTGATTCTTTGCTGTTGCTGCGGAATTTTGGCTGGTATAGTAGGCGGGCTGCTAGGCCTCGGAGGAGGATTCATTATAGGTCCATTGTTACTAGAGCTGGGAATTCCACCCCAGGTACAATTTCTTCTTTCTGTTTGATCAACTTACGTTGTAATGTCGACACAGCAATATTTCCCGTGATCAAGTAAATTATGTAAAATTGTCAGACCAAAACACTTGGTTTTGAGTACTTTTAATGCAGGTCTCAAGTGCTACAGCAACATTAATCATGACATTTTCCTCGTCCATGTCTGTAATACAATATTACCTTTTGAGGCGTTTCCCCCCATCTTATGGTACGTCGTCCAACTTTTTCTTTCCATGGACAGAATTATTACATCAAAATTTCAAAGAACGTCTGTTTAATTGTCCCTTTTGTTTCTTGGCGTTTGCTAAAATCTTTGTTGCAGCCCTTTATTTCGTTCTAGTAGCTACTGTTGCTGCCTTAGTAGGGCAGCATGTGGTGCGAAAGATGGTTAGCATACTGAGGAGGGCGTCATTTATCATCTTTATATTGGCTTTCACGATATTCGTGAGCGCGATCTCACTAGGTAAGTAAATTTTGTCCAACAGTTTGCTTGTCTTCTTGTGCTTCTTGGCAAAATCCAAGAATTGAGGATAAGAAATTATGATCTCCTTTTGACAGGTTGGGTTGGCATATCAAACATCATCGGAGAAGAAAACATATGGTTTTATAACATATGTGAATATGAAGCCTAGCTTAGGAGCATTTTGTGTATAGACTTCTGTTTTCGGGGAAACCATATCCTATCCGATGTTGTAAGACTATTAAGTTTTGTGAAAGCTCTTGATGTGAAATTGGTCTTGATGGTTCATCCTCAGCTATTGCATGCTATTTTTTGCTTCAAATTTGGATATTTTAGGAAAAAGAAATCCGAATTTAGATGAATCTGGATCCCATTTTGATCATGAAAAATTTCATATCAAAGAGGTGATTATACACATTCTGCATTTGTAACTGTTCGAACCAACGCTCATTACATCCTCGTGAATTTGTGAATATAATCTTTGATCTAACGAGGAATATTTATAATTATACCAAACATCAAATATTTTGCGCCAAAAGATGACTGTCTCCAAATGTTGCCAACTGAAAGAACATCATACTCAATAACAATAAATATAGTCGATATAACGTTTCTTCCAAAATTTATCAACTTTACACAATCACAATCGTCCATGTATAGGATCTGCTGTTACAAGATAGTAAAAAGAAAACAATTTTCTCTACCCATACACACCACATACATTAAATTTTACGGGCGTTTAGGTTATCTCCTTGCAGTATAAGTTCATGAAAGTGACGTCTACATGAGTTGTATCTACGTTTCTGGTAAACTTTCCTGTGATCATGGTACTTTTCCTCTTATAATTCTTGCAGCAAAATGAACTTCAACGGTATGTTAAGAAACGACTACAGCTCATCTTTGGCCAAGGTGTCTTGACTTTTCAAATTTTTGTTGATTAGTGCTGCAATGTCCTTCAAGCCGGATTTTGTAGGGAGCTTGATCTGCAGATGGACGTATAAGAAAAACAGGGCTAAAAGAGGAGAAATTGTGATAACTCAATCACAATTGCATCAAGTGATTACCGGATTTGACTTGTCGTTTGCAGGGTAAAAGAGTAACATCGGGTAGTCCTCGACCTGCAATGACACCTGAACATCTCAGCAGACTGTTTAGACGATGACATTGTGCAAACATCCGTATTTGAGCCCGAAAGTAATAATGGTGTGATAACAGGGAAATAGATGGCAGTAAAAGAAGCCAATGAATGGCCAATTATGAAATCTTTATAGCGGTTTATGAAGAAAAGAAGCTTCCAATATGTAAATAAATGAAATTTTCGATCCTGAATTATTCGTTATGTTATGAAAAGAATTAATATAAAGAGGATGATGTGGTGTAAATTGAGAGTTACAGATAACTAGACTGTTACCTGCAATTTTGGATGTTCGTTTGTAGAAGCATCTATCCTTGCAAAAACAAGGTTATCGAGCCCCTTGAAATGCTTGGCCAGTTTCTCGACCTGCTTGCTCGTTGTTTCACATGTTATGCACCATGGTGTATGGACCTAAAGAATAGCAATGCCAAGATTTCATCTGGCTAACAACTATGAAATTTCTGACATCGTTTTGTAACGTAAAATCACACAGCTCAAGTAGAAAAATCTTTCTCACTTTTCTTGGATTAAATGCTGCTCCAGCTCAAGAAGCTCAGAACATGACAGATAAAGTTTTGAGAGCGTAAAGTTGAACAAACCTCTAAAACAATGTTTGCAGGAATTCTAAGGACCACATCGTCAAATGTCTTTCCCACAACTGTCAGAACACTGGCGTTTTTCTGCAATTACAGAATTCGAACAGTGTCTCTAAGATTATCACCTCTTTAAACTGGAATAAACATCATCGTAAATTGCTTTGGAATTAACTGCAAGTGTAGAAAGAATGCAAAAGTTCCGATCAAGTCATTTACACGAGAAACTCACATTCTCAGGAATCGGTTGTGATTTGTAGTATGGAGACAGTGTCCCTTGCAGAAGCCCCATACAGAAATCCTGCAATGTGAATATACAAATATACAATGACTGGACCAGAGAAACATGTAGTTCAAAATTAAGACCAAATATATCCAAATTCTTACCTCAATGTTTCTTGATGTGGGATTCGACTCCAACAGATACTTGGAATTGCTATTGTAGTCAAAAGCAATAACCTATAGACAAACACAAATGGTAAACAAAGCTAGAAGTTCAAATGAGAAACGGTACTCAAGATGCATGACTTATTACAAGTCTTACGCTAGTTTCCTCCGACTCTTCTAGGCCAAATAAAGTCAGGAAGGGCTTTGCGAGGTTGTCCTCTTCAATATCCACAGCTACAAACAATATCTGTAATCACAGGAAGATGTTAAGAGACATATAATGGCAGAATGAGAAATTCAGAGTAGCAGTATGCAGTTTGATCAACCTCTGACTTGAACTTCTTGGCAATTTCTTGTAAAGGCTCAAGAAGCTTCTTCAAGTCGTTAGCCTCAGCATAGACATACACCTAGTTGACATCAAAGGGAGACTAAAAATGTATCCTTTATTACAACCTAGATAATCACATTTACTCTATTTAAGAGATATGAGCAAATAAACAGAAAGAAAAATAAAAATAGGATAAAGGCAGAATTAATAACTTTTAACTTATGCAAATAGGAACCTGCAGTTTCTTTTGGCTGGCATATACTTTAGGAGAGTTGAGCTCAGTCATTACAGTAACTAATGGGAACTTGTTATTCTCCAAAAATTCCAAGATTCTGTCTGAAGTCAAGTTTTCATCTGCAAGCCACAAGTTGATTCTTAAGACAAAATACATATGGCTGAATAATGAGAAATTGATGAGCACTGATCAAGTTTGTGATCTGGATAGATAAATAACCACCATTGCTCCATCATGATCTTTTTACCTTATAACATAAATGAAAACAAAAACTGTTTTCATGGTCTTCATTCTGTTAAAAATAGTTTCTTTGGTGTGAAAGTAAAGAAGTATTAACTAGTCTGAGAATCACTAAAGATTCTGATCACAATGATTAGGACATTTACTCATAGTTACATAGAAATTTTGTTTCTGCAGTGTTGCTTTTTTTTTCTGGAACTACACAATAGAAGTGCAGATTTGGTTGTATTGTAGAACAAGCTACAGAAGATGATTATCGTCCCTAGACTAGATAGACTGGACTAAAATATTATGAACTTACCTAATGAAGTGTGATGCTCTGGTTCGCTTTTGACAAGACCAAAAAAAGGTCTTGTCGGCTTGACAACAGGGTATAAGACTTTGGCTACCTCGCTGCTGCTAGTTTCCACAAATTGAATTTCATTGTCAGCTGCAGCAGCTTTTATGAATTCTCCATAATCAGGTCCCTGACAAAGATTTTACTTATGATTTAATTTGTCTGCAGTAAAGTTAGATCAACACATCACATTTATCTAATACTTGTGCAAACAGTAAGAACCGTCAAGAAATCAAACGGAATGTCATAAAAGATAAACAAAAATGCTAAGAAATGAGGGATATTAAACAGTATGACATGGAAAGATTGTCTCTCTTCTTCAAAATGTCAAATACAGATTTTGGCCTACAGATATCAATTACCAATGTTGATGAATGTAAGTAAATCAGGGTTGTAGGATTCTGCATGAGAACCGCAGCTATATCAGTAAGCTTCCATCATAAACTAGAGAAACATGCAAATTTGGAGCAAGCCCCAGATGGTTTCTTGTCATATTACTTCATCACAAAACCTATACTATTCTGAAATCTTAAAGATGTAAGCCCGTGAAAAATGATCGAAAGAACTGTTTCCTTTGCCGAACTTTATTATGAGAAATATGTCAACATAGTACAAATTTGAAGACAGGAAAACCTCAGAAATTTCATAACTGAAAATCATCTCTATGAATTTAGAATCACTGAATTTCCACATGTTGAAATTCCATCTAATTCCTTGTTTTAAGGTCTCTAGAGATGTATTAGTACATGTTTGACTATGATGAAATGTCTTTTATCTTCATCTCTCAAAGACCTGCCATACTTCAGAAGCAAAAAGAAGGGAAAAACAGCAAAAGAGTAAACTCAGCGTCAGTGCAATGGTATCCAGGACACAGGCACACAATTTTACACTGACATCTTCAGCCAGAAAATTAACATTTCCGCACATACCTCAAAGTTATCAAACAGCCCGATTGCATACATAGCGTGCTGCTTCAGGAATTCCTCTGCCTCAGCTACCGAGTTTATCCTAATAACAGGTGACCCTGTTTTCTTCCTTGCCCATATCACCATTTCTTCCCTTTTCATAAAATATGACCACGAGAGAGCTCCGAATCAGGCCACATTCATAAACAATGCATTACTACATTGATGACAAACTGTACCAGCACGGCACGCACAAGTCATCAATCCTCCATAGGTAACAATTGACTGCAGAACCCACGATCAATAATTCCGCATACACGCTCTTATATGTAGTACGCAATCAATCCAAAAAGAATGTTCTTTTCAATGAAGAATCTTTGGCGTGGTCATGATTTCTCATATTTCAAGGGAAAATTACAAAAGATCATGCATCTCATTCAAACAAGTAATGTAAATTGTTTCAAAGTTTGTTAAATTTCTAAACAATTCTCAAATTCATTATCTTTCCGTCCACATTCAGTAAATCTTAAGCTCTAGAAACCAAACAAAAATCATAAATGAAGTAAGAAAGAAATGCTTACGATGAAAATCCACCAGTGTAAGGCTGAGAACTGCCATTGACAAACAACAAAAGAGTGGGGTACCCTTTAATCCCAAGACTTGAAGCAGCCTTTGGATACCTCTCAGCATCAAGCTTAGCCATCACAATCCCACTCCCCAAGCCTTTCAACACATTTGCAGCCTCAGCAAATCTTGGCATCAGCTCAGCACTTCTGCCACACCATGGGGCATAACCCAAAACCAAAACATACTCATTCCCCTCAATTACCCTCTTTGTATTATCATTGTTGAGTTCAAGAACTATTCTCTGGGCCTTGCTCAAAACCTCTGCTTCAGATTTCTTTCCAAAATCTTTGCTTTCATAGTGGGTTGTGGGCTGTGAATTTTCTCCGCTGTCTTGCAAATCATCTATCGCTATTAGTTCGTTAATGTCTTCCAAATCATCAGCATCTTCATTATCTGATAATACTGATGCAAAATTGAAGGAAGAGAGCAACAGGAAGAGAATTAAGGGAAAAAGCAGGGATCTTGAAGTGAATTTGGATCCATACATAGTGACTGCAGGCAAAGAATTCAGATTCTTGAAGATTTCGGAGTAACGATTGGAACTTTATGTGAGATCTGTAGTTTGATTGATGAATGTGAATCGCTGCGGAGTGAAATAAATGCTGCAACGTGCAAAAGTACAAAGGGTTTAAGAATGAAAACACAAGATTTTAACACTGGTACTGCCGCTAATCACGGAGCTGCCAAGTTAGTCTAACATTGCGTGAAAATATTGATCCTTCTCTTTTTTAATTACCCATTAATCGTTATTTGTCTGTAATTATGTTTTGCTTTAGTATTTAGTTTCGGACATCTGAGTCTTGATGTAATAAAAAGCTTTCCGGATTACCAATCTGAAGAAATAATATTACAGTCTTTCTATTACAAAAGAAATAATAGTTTGCAGTTGATTTTTGACCTTCTTACGCTCTAATTTTTTTGACCTGCAAATTGTCAAAATCTTGAACACAACCAATTTTAATTATCTTCTAAATTCATATCAAGGGAAAAAAAATATATTGAGTCCTTCCTTGAAAAATTCTAATTACAGGATATAGTTAGTCGAATTTGAATTAATTATATGATAAATTTAATATATTTAATCTATAATTAATTTATAATTAAGAAAAAATAAATCACATGACAAATATATTTTACTTGCTGAATGATTTGATTTGACTAAAATCGATTTAAGTATGATTTTACCTCCTTCCAAAAGATTTCAACTTAGATCAAATTTAGTTGAATTTAAAGTAATTATATGACAAATTCAATGCACTTAATTTATAATTGAAGTACAATTTTAAAAAATTTACAAGATTTGATTTTAATTAAAAAAAATGAGCTGATATTCGAGAACTGTGGAACTCTTGTAGATTTTAACTTTTTTTCTTCTTTTTATAAGAAGAGATGTAACTAATTCAATCAAATAATTGGAAATAAATTTTTATTAAAAAGAGAGGATGTCAATTCATGCGATTATCATAGTTAGGGAAAGCTTAAGACAAAATTACCAAAATTATTACATTGAAAAGGTATAATGATGTACCAAAGAGAAAATTATTGTTCAAAGTTGTCCAACACTGATACGCATCTCACATAAATTACAACAGGATCTTCACAAATTCTTTACAAACTCACCGCTTTATTACCACATCTCTCAAACTGGAAAAACTCCCATCTCTCGGGAAGATAATTCTTACAGAAACTGCAGCTTTGGACAAGTAGTTTCACAATATGGTTCAGAGAAATCAAGAACTACATGTTCACCTCACCATGTAGTACTAATTTCAGCTGTAAGTGCAAGAATCCTTCTTAAATTTGATGGGCTTGTTGCTGGTCGAGTCGATGACCAACGAGCAGGAAACTCTTCTATGATGCTTTGTTCTAACCAGTTTCCCCACCACATCTCCTCTGGATCGGATTTCAAACTCCAACGTCAATGGAACCTGAACAGCATTGTTGCTGGAAACGACTAGGTTTGATCCAGCCCCATATAAGGGAACTTTGGTTCCTTCTATGTGAACTAACACATTCTTGCGACTTTTACGATGTTGGTAATATTTCTTCAGCTGCAGCAGAAATGAGGAAAAGAATACATGTCACTGCAGTTTCAGAAACCGACAGAGACAAAACATAGAAGAGCAGAATCATTGCGTTTACAACGTTCATGGTGTTTTAAGCAACAATTTATCACGTTAATGTGGTCTTGATAAATGATGCAGAACTTTGAACACGCAACAAGAAAATGAAGGGCCTTGTGGATTACCTGTCCCGTTGCGACAACAACATCCGAATAGATGAGATTGACAGGCGTCGCACTAACATGAATACCATAGAATGTAGCGGGATTGTACACACTAATCCTCAAAGATCCATTCACGTTCAACATCTTCGTTGGAACACCAGTGAAGTCTGCGCCCGAACCTAAGTAAAGGTTGTTGACCGTCAAGCTCTGCAGACAACATTGGAGTCTTGAGTTTCACTGAAATTATATTAGTTAAAAGGAGGCAAGCTATCTGTTAAATAAAACATCGTCATTGTTTGTTTAAAAGGACTGGACGAATGCCGGTTTGCTTTCAATTGTTCTATAGGGTAACAATTAACAGAAGCTTTACCCTCCAATTTAAGGCATTATGCTACAACCTTTGTGTTTGAATTACGGCTGAGACAACCCTGCTCTGTCACAATTTTCACACAATTCTCAACCTAGAAGGGCATCCACACAATTACGCCTTGATAATTATTGCAACCCAAAGATAACCAGATTCACCAACAGAGTATTGTGTGGAATTAGGACTGCTCAACACTGCAGAAACCATAACAACCAGCAGACAATAACCTTAACTTCCTACCTCTTTCACATTCAGACAATTTCCTCCAAATAAACAGAACAAATAATTAAATATCACAAAAACAACAAGATCAGAGGAAACAGAGGTTACCTTAACAGCAACTTCTGCCTTGTAAGGCCTGCCAGCACCCCATATGATCAAGCAAAACACCGTAAACAGCACGATAAACCCACAAAGCGCCATCAAAGCCTGGCACCGCCGCGTAAACGCCTTATCATCATCAAACTCATCATAATTCCCCTCTTCTACAATCACATTGCACTCAGGCCACCCTTTATCATTTCTCTTCCGGCCACCCTTTCGCCCTGAGGATGACCGGAATATGCCGGAGAATCGGCTGGCGGAGGAATTCCGGGAGTGGCGGCCGAACGAGGGGTGCGAAGGGGACTCCATTGGGCTGTTGAAATTGGGAGTTGCATGCATGGAAGAGGACTTGTCGCCATCATGAGAATCCCTTGAAGGGCTCTGTACATAATATACAGGCCTCTTCGGAGACCTTGAGGGCGACGATGGGGCTAAACTGGTTATATCAGATTCTGATTTTGTGTGCAGCATTTCTACTACTGTTCTTCAAGATTTTCACAGCAAGAATTCCGATAAAGACGATAAATTCTCACTGAATTTCTGCACTTTTTTCAGTTCACAGAGTCCCAAATCAAGCCAAGAAAGACACAAAAAGTGCAAAGACAAGAACTTTCTCACAGTAAATCCTCAGGAAATGCAAATATTCACACAACACAATCAAGAACTTGACTTCATCAGCTCTTAAAACAACAGCTCCAAAAGCTTAATTCCAGCTATTTTTCAGTTTGTGTGTGTGTGTGTAACAGCTGAAATTGAAATGCAATCAACAAAAGAACAGTCCCATGTGATAAAACTGAAGAATCAACAAGTAACTAACTTGGGCTCCTCACAGAAAAGGTCTAAAAGGGGACAATTGAGCAGAACTGTCAGTGTGTGTAGAACTGTGCATGAGACAGATGATGAACTGGTTCTGTGGTGATGATAGCAAGTAGAAGAAAGGGCAGCCAAAATTGACACCTATTAAATAAAACCGAGGCTTACTCCAAGCCTGTGCATGGTTCTTGCTTTGGTTTGGGAGTGAGTGTCGGCAGCCAGCGGTCGCTGTCACAAGTGGTGGGTGGCGGATGTCTTTTCTGATTCTTAAGTGTAATTAAAAGTTGGAATTTTGACAAGTGACCAAATCATAGTTTCTTTAATTCTCAGTTGTTTGCTGCTCAACATGTTTTCATTTTGACATTAGTCGAAATTATATCATACAATATACGAATTCTTTTAATTCAAATCGAATTAGTTGAATTTAAATTTATTATATATAATAAATATAATATATTTATTATGTGACTAATATATAAATTAAAAAAAAATTAATTATATAATAAATATATTATATTTATTTTATAATTAATTTGATCCAATTAAATTTAAATTCAATCAAAATTGACCCACCTCACAATTATGCATATTCACAAATGATTTAGTTGGATTTTTGAATTTTCTTGTCGGTCGAGTGGTGAATATTCAAGACATTGTAGTTTCAAATGCAATCTTTTGGAAACTTGGGATTTTACCCTTTTTGGTGTAATTTTAGTTTGATGGTTGAAAATATGAATTTTATATGTTTGTAGGTTGGAAAAAACTTTAGTTAATTAATTATAGAGTAAGTGTATTGTAATTGGTTATTTTTTTTAAAATTATACACTTATTACATTATAAATGTAATACACTTGCTATATAATTGATTTTAGGTTCAATCAAACTCAATTTGAATTAAAATTTCCTGTATATAAGTTATGAGACATGTATTTCAACAATCATGCTTTTGTTGAAGTCTGAACTCATAATAAATTTAGATAATTTATATGTTTCGATCACTATTACAGATCAGGACATGCTCTTAGAATTATAAACCGCTTATAGGAGTATTTAGATTACCCACCCACATAATTTTCACATTAGTACAGTAAAATGAACAGGCAATCATCTATCTAAAAAGTGGTCCATTCTTGTCAGTTGAGCCAACAAAAATACATAATATTGTCTTAAAAGACAACATTTAAACACTATCAAAGATTAGTTAACAAATCTCTAGTATAATATTGTGACGTCTCTCTCAAATTGTGGCATGAAAATAGTGTATTTTGTCTATTCTCAATAAGAATTCAATGATTCAAACATATAAATTAGTTATTTATCATTACAAGTAAGTGGGCAGGGAGTGCAACATTTTGGGATGCTAATAGTGTTTTGGTGGGTGGGATTCCAATGATTGAAGTTGGTTTGGTGTTGCCATTTTAACTCTTGCTATATTCAATTACATTTTCAAGCAAATTGCCATAAGATGACTTTAGATTATATTAATTCAAGGGATAATTACATTGTTCTCATCTAAATTTCAATATAATTATACAAAGTTATTTATAATTTAAAAAATTACATCTAAGTTTGATAATATTTATTTTTATCTAATAAGTAAATTTATCTATAAATAAAATTTTATTGAATTTGTTGATTAGTAAAAAAAATAAATAAATAAGAATTCATATTTATCTCAACTAACTTATTGTAGACCAAACAAATTTGTTATTACGAAACTATATTTGTACATCTTCACACGCTAATGCATATGAGGAAGTAAAATATCAATTTTATAAAGGTAGTTTGATCAGAAAAAAATTTATTTAACCTATAATAAGTGTAATAAATTAATCATTATAAATATAAATTTTTATTCAATTTTTTTTTTAACATTAGCAAATTCGTTGAATTTTAACTAACAAAAAAATTTATAAAAACGAACATCAAAAGTACTAGATGTAATTTTTCAAACTATTAAATATTTGTATGTAATTACACCAAACTTTAAAAAAAAAAAAAAATCTGTACCACTATCCCTTAATTCAATTAACAGAACTCATTGCTCTAATATCATTAGGGTTCTTTTTTGGGGACAAAGTTTAGAAAATAACATATACCTGTTAAAAGTTCTATTTTATACTATGGGTCTGGCTTCACTATGGGCCATTCCCAAGCCCAAGATATACTTGAGGATGGACCTGGTAGGCTAGTCCAATTTAAGCTGGTACTGCACCTTATAAACCTCAATGGATGATACTCAAATAATTAACAAGCCTCAAATATATTGGGCCTAGCTAAATTGTGTGAATCAATGGAATGGAGAAGTCCAATAAGAATCTGGTTCGAAATTGAACGCTAAGTTAGGATCAAGAATATCATCATCCAGTTGATTGAATCGATATCACTCTCCTCTCCTCCCCTCCTTGAAGAGAAGAGAGTCCTGGATTTGAACCCAGATCATCCCAACCCTCCAACTTTGTACTAAAATAAAAATAATAATAAAAGTTAAGACCAAAAATACTGTGGCTAGTTCCATTCCAATGGTAGATTGGATTTTTTAATATAATTCTTCAATTTCTATTGCATCTTCTATCCTGTTTCATATATATGCAAAATATTTTTTTAAATAAAAGTTGATCATGTAATCGTTATATACGGGACACATTCATTGTCTTCATAGTTGACTATGAATGCACTTCTCATTCATTCTACAATAAAAATATATACAGAGTATAATATTAACAGCTATATTTCTTGATTTTTTATGCTCTTTAAAGATATCAAATGATTTGATCATCGGACCACCTTATTTACTATAGTGTAGGTTGGAACCACGTAGTAATAGAAAAGATTATCATAAGGAGAAGTTGGTTGATTCATCTTCAACTCTAATTTTCTTACACACACATATAATGTATGAGGTAGTAATAATTCTACATCGTGGATTCAATAAATGATGAGTGAGAACTGATAAGAATCTCAATGATTGTTCTCCAATTATTGATGAGTGTAAATCAATTGAATTTACTTTTTTTAAAAAAAAATTGGTATATGATTTCCGTTTTTAGTAAGTTACAAAGTAAATTGAGGGCTCATCCAAAATACACCAAACATTTGTTCTTGCTGATAAGGTTTATACATTCTTATGATTTTCTATACTATATTTAATATCTTTTATATTAGTAGGTGCACAATGGGTATTTTAATTCAACCCTATAATGATATCCATGTCATAATTGTTGTCGTTGTCATCATCATCTTTTTCTCTTTCTTTTTGGACTATAAAATCAACTCCTTCCTCGCATAATTCTTATCGAAATTAAGTATTTGTCGAATCAAATCAATCATAAAGCAAACATAATATACTTATTAATATGATTAGTTATTTTTTTAATTGTACATCAACCAGATGACAAGTTTATTGTATTTTCGATAGAATAATTCAAATTTAATCAAATCTAATTTGAATTAGAATAGTGCCTCCACTCTCTTTCTCCCTCTCTTTCAACGATTAGTGAGACTTTTCTGCTTTTGGTAAAGATGCTTGGCATAGTTGGTTTTTCCCAAATTCTGGTTTCTTGGTACAAGCAATTTCATGTAAATTGAAGGCAGGAGTGATTTAAGGCCTCACCAGCTTTATCCTTAGCATCGATATCCTCTTAGAGTGACGTAGAAATGAGTGTCCCGACATAGAATAAGGTTGAAAAGTCCTTAAAGTGAGGAGAAAAAGGACATTAAAGAATTGGACTTTGTGCCCACCTCAAGAATCCCACATCAAATGACTCCTCTACACATGGAAGACACCTATATTGCACACCCCTTATAGATATGCTTACAAGGCCTCATGTAGATGGTGACTAAGCTGAATCTATATCTCTTTCTTGCACATTCTGGTATTCTATCATCATTGTTGTCTTCTTAGTGAAAGAGCAACAAGAACAGGAGAAATTCCTTTCTATGCTGTCAAGATTTCTGCTTTAGATACAGGAAAAAGATGCTGGAAGGGAAAGCTTTGATAGAGGATACTGATATGCCATTGAAGATGCAGATCCAAGCAATGGCGTGTGCTTCTCAAGCTCTGGATCTGTATGATGTTTTGGACTGCAAATCCATTGCTGCCCACATCAAGAAGGTGACAGACAGCACTAACTCTTTCACTGTTTCTATGAAATTTCAAGGTTTTTTTTCTTATGATTTGCAGTCCCTTTTTACTATTATTGGCAGGAATTTGACAAAAGATATGGAAATGGATGGCAGTGTGTGGTTGGATCTAACTTTGGGTGCTTTTTCACTCACACTAAAGGGAGTTTCATATATTTCACACTGGAGACACTCAACTTTCTCATCTTCAAAGGTGCTGCTTATTCTTGATGAAATAGCTAGTTGAGAAGGATTTGAAGATTGGGAACAGAGAGGGTGCAGTTCAGAAGGGATGTTTCCTTGGGTTTTTCACTTTGAGATCGTATGTTAGGACTGTAAAAAAAGTGAAGAGAAAATGGTGTAAGAGGAACTCCTTTTAATGTTTCCTATGTAAGTTTAGGCTGTACAGGAACAATGTACTGCTAAGCTTTGTCTATGAGTAAATCATCCGAGGGATGTCAAGAATGAAGTTCAACTGAGGTTC
>NC_026147.1:8048091-8054216 GCF_000512975.1 Sesamum indicum
ATTACAATGTTACAGTCCTGTAGTTATAAATCCCGACGACTACTTACCACTAACATTGGACCTAAGATTCTTTTGTAGATGATTGAGACTATATACACAATGTCTTGGCCAAAAGAAGGTCAAGTCTGACTCAGAAATTGCCCAATTTGCAATCAGAAACTGTGGAAAATTTTATCAAGAAAACAAGCTAAATGCACTGGGGCCTGAGTCAAGAATATCTATGTAAGCAACAACTTCAAGAAAGCGACTTCCAGAGTCCTCCCTACTTTTCTGGAGCCTCTAAATAAAAAATAAAGTTGCAGCACAGGACACTCCGTGAATTCTGCATATAAACTACTTAATAAACCGTTTCTATTGCTGTCGACTGGCAAAACAATAGAAATTCTTGTAGTGTTTTGTGCTGCACATGGGCAACTAATTGCATTGTCAGGAGAAATCTAAAATATTAGTGTTAGGACATCCTCCAACGGCTTCTAACCCAACATTTAACTATAAAAGTAAACCTATGACCAACGATAAAATAAGTTTGAAATTATAATGTAGGATCACATTGTTCATCGAACTAAACATGCATTTCGATCTGTGATGACAGATAGTGATGATCATTGCTGATAAGTGCTTATCATAAGAACAATAACGAGTGTTTGCAGCAAGAATCGACTACTGAAATAACAAGGGAAACAGTTTTACCTACAAATTCTACTACACAATCTACCACACAATAGGTGCAGCTGAGAAACAGTCCCTGGGAAACCCCCACACCAATATCAAATAACTGGAGTTGGCAGTGGTTTGCCCGAAAAATGCGCATCTAGGGCTTGAACAACGAGGTCTGCCAACACCTTGCGAGTTTCAACCGTGCTGGCGCCCACATGAGGTGAGAGGACAACATTATCAAGCCCAAGAAGTTGAGTTGGTGCTTCCGGCTCATTTTCCAGCACATCTAGCCCAGCTCCTCCCAACCGGCCTTCAGCAAGTGCAGAAATCAACTCAGCTTCATCTATGTGGGAGCCTCTTGCAATGTTAACAACAACTCCATTTTTACCCAATGCATCAATGACATCCCGGTTGACAATGTGGCGAGTTTCGTGTGTTAATGCACATGCTATGATAAGAATTTGAGAGTCCGAAGCCAAGTCAACAACAGATGTATAGTATTTGTATCTTGAATTTGGTTTTTGGGAACGAGAGTGGTAACCGATTGAACAGCCAAAAGCTTCAGCTCTCTTAGCTATGGCAGAGCCAATCCTGCCCAATCCAATGATCCCCACTGCTTTGCCACTGAACTGAAGAAAGATAATGAAAGATGAGCAGTGACGATTGACGGCAACAAGGATCAGAATACTATGAAAACTTGCATCCATGTAACTCAAAAAACAGGATAATTTATCCAAGAAAAACTTGACATGATACACGGATTAAGCATATCAAGCCCGATGAAAGTTCCTCATTTCAGACAATCTTTTCTTTCTAAAAAACAGAGAACTTGTTGTTCTGAACAGACAGGAAATCATGAAAAGCTAAATTCAACTTCCTTTTAGAGAAAAGAAATCAATAAAAGGGATAGTTATATTTACGCCCCCAGTCCTATGGTCTATTTATAGAAATTATTTTTGACTTTTGTATAATTACAAAAATTATTCTTAACAGTAAAAAATAGGAGTTTTTTGTGTAATGATACTAACCTTTTTAGGGGTGGGTAATTTTTTTAAAAAGTATTAATAATTTGTATAAACGATAATGATAATTTAGTAGGTATATGTATAATTATTTTAAAAATAAGAATAATTTGTGTAAACAACACAAGTAATTAAGAGGCGCAAATGAAATTATCCTTAATAAAATAGATGACCAAAATAGTTTCACCTTTGTCGTCAACTTGAAGTCAACGTTCTTCCACTCACTCCTCCTTACATATTGATCCGCCTCACAAATCCGCCGCATCGTCGCCAATGTCAGCAAAATCGCCATGTCCGCCACCTCGTCCGTCAGAGCATCTGGAGTGTAGGTTACTGTTATGCCCCTCTCCCTGCACTTGTCCAAATCAATTTTGTCGAGGCCGGAGCTGTGACTCGCGACGATCTCCAGAAGCGGCAGCAAGTCAATCATCTCAGCATCGGGGCCTTGCGCGCCGTTCGCCACCACCGCCCTGATGGAGTTAGAGTGTTTCCGGAGGAACTCGCGGCGGAGATGCGGCGGCTCTTGCCAGAATTTGAAGAGGATGTATCGTTTGGAGAGCTCCTGCTGGATGTAGGCCGAGAGCGGGCGGATTAGGAGAACTGAAGCTTCCATTTTCCGCTGAGAATCAAACTGTTAAAACTAGAATATGAACATGGGAAAATCAATTCAGATTTTTAGCAGTGTTTTCTTCTCAAGTAAAAAAAGAAAAGAAGAGAAAATTGCAATTTTTAGTTTTCAAATATAGGGTTGTTTATAGTATTAGTTTTAACCTTTTTGAAATACTCAATACTAATTCTATATTTTAAAAAAATATTACAAAATTAATTTCACCTCAAGAAATTTGCAACGTGAGGGACTAACTTTGTATGATAAAAATCCGTCTTGTTATGAAGGTAATAAACTAATATAAACTAATCCGTCTTGTATGATAACACTCGAACAACGCCAGCTATAAATGCAACTTTATGGCGTCACTATATTAACATTAATATATTATATGGCGTCACTAGCCGGATAAAATAGTAGAAAATGACGTCTCAAAATCGAAGCCAGGTGCATAAATTTATCAACGTATATTACATCATCTGTTCACAGGATGCTTTTATGAATGTACAAGAACTGGGACTAGGGAGGCAGTAAATGGTTGAAGGTCTCTTCACACCATAGATATGAAATTATCATTGTTGTTTTCAAGTTCAATGAGGCAAAAATTTCATCATTAATACTCGAAAGGTCTCTAACAACTGTTATATCAAACATGAGGTCTTCTGAATGAATAGGATCCATAGTTTTCAAGCTGTCACAACATAATCAAACGACAGGAGTCAATAGCGGCTTGTTGGCAAAGTGCGCCTCCAAATTCCTGAGAACAAGGTCAGCCATGTCCTTGCGTGTTTCAACTGTGCCGCTCCCTACGTGAGGCAATAGGACAACATTCTCAAGGCCAAAGAGTTGCTCCGGCACTTCAGGCTCCTTTTCGAACACATCAAGTCCAGCACCACCAAGACGACCCTCCACAAGAGCTGAGACTAATTCGGGTTCATCGACATGGGGTCCCCTTCCAATGTTGATGAGAACTCCACTTGGACCCAATGCATCCATCACTTCTCGATTCACAATATGTGTTGTTTCAGGCGTTAGTGCACATGCTACAACTAGGATGTCACAGTTTGAAGCCAATTCCACAACGCTGCCATAGTATTTGTAGTTTGTATTTTTTTGGGATCTTGAGTAGTAACTGATGGGACAGTCAAATGCCTCTGCTCGCTTAGCAACGGCTAATCCAATTCTGCCCAATCCTATGATACCAACTCTTTTGCCACTGAACTGCAAGAAAAAATAGACGAGTTGAATTGAGGGAGTGAGACAAATGATTTCAGGTTTTGGAGAGGATACAACAAATATTCCAAGCATCAGTAAGACCCAAACAAAACACATGTCCAATTAATTGAATATGAATAACATGATTCATTCAGCAAAAAACTCCCATAAGATTACCACTGTATCCATCAGTACACATGCCAAAATGGAAAATGTCAAAGTGCATGGGTGTTGAGACTTCCATGCACAACCAGGGTCTTTTTCCTTGATGCTTAAAGCAATTCAATGGGACATAATTGCTATTTATATTATTACTAATCGAACCTTGTAAATGGAATTTACATCTCTTCGCAATTTCATTGACAATTTTGCAACCTCCCCAAATGTCTGAACACATATCCAAAATGCTACATTTGGCTAGTTGCAGAAGTTCTACCATCCAGATTGAAGACCAGAATAATGGCAAAAGAAAGTCAACTAGGGGAAGCACATAACTAAAGAGTTAACATTAGAGAACTCAAATATGCTTCTAAAGCCTTCTTGAAGTGTATCCTCCAGATGGGATCTTTCCTTAAAGAATTCCTAATACATGCAAAACAGGGGAGAAAAAGATATAGTATTGGAAGTAAATTTCAAAAGGGAATGGCATGAACACATCAACAACCTACGAAACAATGAACATGACACTCAAAAGAATTGGCAAAGGAAAATTAAACTACTAGAACGGTCATCAAAACTGCTAAGAAGAGATATTCAACCTTCAGCTCAGGTAAAAAGACCAAAAAACAATCCTTCATCCTTAAATCATCATCCAAAGCAGTAACAGAAAATTCTAAAGGAAAACTGCAATATTTATCCTCACGCAAATAACAAAAGCCCTTAATTTTGGAGGAAAGAGACTCAAATCAATATTCCCACATCCTCATATAGTGCTTAAGTTTAAGCTAAGCAAAACTGACGTCAAACAAACCCAAATTGAACACTTGGATTATCTCACATTAGCATTCCCCAAATTATTGAAGTATTTAAACTGCCCAAATTAAATGCACATATACCAAAGTCAAAAATGAAATGAGAAACAATGGCTGGAGATCATACCTTAGAAGTGAGCTTGAAGTCACCAAATTTCCACTCCCCTCTCCTCACATACTTATCACATTCACAAATCCTCCTCAGAACCGCCAGCATCAACCCGATTGCCAAATCCGCCACATCATCAGTCAGCACATCGGGAGTGTTGGTAACCCTAATCCCCTTCTCCTTACACTTGGTCAGGTCAATCTTATCCAATCCCACACTAAAACTCGAAACTATTTCCAGCTTCGGCAGCGCCTCAATCAGCTTGGCGTCGGCCCCCGCGGTGGCGTTCCCAACCACGGCGCGGATCGACTGGGCGTGCTGAGTCAGGAACTCACTCGGACGCGGCTGCTTCCAGTATCTAAAAAGGTTGAACCGCTTGTTGAGCTCTTCCTCTAAGTAGTTGTTCATCGGACACATCATCAGAACCCCAATGGCCTCCATTCTGGCGGCGAGCGTGCAGCGGAGGTGGTTGAGAATTTGAGGTGAGAAGGGAAGAGGAGGGATTGATTGATTAATACAGTGAAGTGGGTGGGTGAAGGAGAACGATGGACGGCTGAGATGGGGCCGGCGCGCGATTGTGGCTAGCATTTGATCGATGGAATCTGCGGTTGATTGGATGTTTTGTATTAAATTATTTTTTCAGTTCAATCATGAGCTAATTAATATCTTGAAAATTGCATCTTCAACTAAATTATTTTACATCATAACCTCTTAATTAATTAATTTTTCAATTAATTTAAACACCTAAATATTATTATATTTTTTTTAAAGGATAAAAGATTTTATACCAAGAAAGTTTTCATGCATAAATCAAACAGCAAGACTTGGAAACAAGCCTATCAAACAACCAAAAATGCTACTACTTTTAGGAAATGTGAGTGTGAGAGGGAGACAGACTAATAAGGTTATTTTTAGTGAATTACGAGACTTGCAGTGTTGAGACATCACAATCATTCGGTAATGTCGAATTTGCATAAACGAAGGGTGGTGATGATGAGGGTTCCGAACCCCCTAATGAAATTTCTGATCAGTGGCCTAAGTAAGCCTAAACAAAACAAAGAGATACAAAGACCAGAAGGGGAGTAACATCATTCCCTTCTGTTAATTTGTCAAAACTCATCCCCTCACTTGTCCCAATTCTTACATTTCTTTCTCTAACATGCACCCTACGTTCCTCTGAGGTTCCATGTTTCAAGATAACTAAGGAAAAAACAGATCCAAAACACAAATCCACATCAAAACAGTTCTTGTCATCTCTCCATAATTCTTGGAAGGAAATCAAAAGAGAAAGAAAAAAGAATCATTTCATTTGTCCATTTATGCCATTTCTACCCTCACCGTTGGCATGATCAGTTCTCTCCCATTTTCACATCCACAGCAACTCACATCTCTGCTCGAATCATAACAACGTGAATTGATGATTCGAGCTCCTAAAGAAGGAGGATGTACGAAGGTGTATGATCGTGGAGAGCCACGGCTCGATGTCTCCTGATGATTACAATAGGGTGACGTCGAGAAGCAATGCATCCGTTCCATTAGAACAG
>NC_026147.1:8054226-8093377 GCF_000512975.1 Sesamum indicum
TGTCCCGGATGGCAAACGACGGAAATATGGCCAGCCCTATTGGAAAAGATAGGCAACATGCAGGCAAATACAGGATCATATCTGTTTCTTACAATTATTTCAATTCTTGCAATGTTTCTCATGTGATTAATGCACGCAGCTTCATCGATACTGATGTAGAGTTTTTCAGGTTGCATGGTTTTCCCTTGTCTGTCTGTGTGAAGACACTGTAGCATTTGTCAAGGTTTATAGGTCTTTCCTATCATGACATGGGGTGTTTGGTCTAAATGTTCTCATGTTTCTTTTTTTTTTTTTCCTAAAGATTTGGTAACTTGAGCATGAAAATATGAAAAACGGAGTTGAAGAAAATTGAATCTGATTCCATGTTTTCGCCCTGTTTACGTATCTTTTGTATTGATGGATTCATATGTTTTCTTGCTGTAATGTAGATATGGAATTGATGAAGGAAAAGTTTGCAAAGTTGCTTCTGGGTGAGGATATGTCGGGTGGGGGAAAAGGTGTTTCGTCGGCTTTGGCATTGTCGAATGCAATTACAAATTTAGCAGGTATGATCTGTTTTGACAGTTAGCAGACAGAATCACCTCAAGAATGTGAAATCTAGTTGTCCTTATCAACCTCTTATGTCTTGAAAGGAATCCTTTGCTCAGTTTGTTTCTTTATGTAGTTTTTGACAGATACTGATGTATCATGCAAGAATTCTGCCTTGGTTTTTGTCTGAAATGTCTCTGTTGTTTGCTCTACATGAATGCAGCCTCTGCATTTGGAGAGCAAAAGAGACTAGAGCCGATGGCTGTAGAGACCAAAGCAAGGTGGAGAAAAGAGATTGATTGGCTCTTATCTGTCACTGATCACATCGTTGAATTAGTTCCTTCCAGACAAAAGGCCAAGGATGGAAGTACTATGGAGGTAAATCCCTCTCTCTCTCTCTCTCTCTCTCTCTCATTCTGTCTCTCTTATCGATCTTTCTAACACATTGCATGTTTGCCAGATTATGGTGACAAGGCAGCGGAATGATCTTCTCATGAACATTCCTGCATTACGCAAGCTAGACGGAATGCTACTTGTTAGACCTGATTTTCCCTTGATTCTTGATTCATTTTTGGCTTTTGGTGGCTCAATTTGATGTCATTCTCGATGTCTTAACTGTGAACAGGATTGTTTGGACAACTTCAAAGACCAACATGAGTTCTACTACACAAAATCAAAGGATGATGACGATTCCAAGAAAGGAAAAGCGAGAAATGATGATAAGTGGTGGATTCCAACTCCTAAGGTTCCCCCAAATGGTCTGTCTGATGCTTCAAGAAAATGGTTGCAATATCAAAAGGATTCAGTCACCCAAGTACTAAAAGCAGCTATGGCAATAAATGCTCAGGTCCTTACAGAAATGGAAATCCCAGAAAACTACATTGAAGCTCTCCCTAAGGTATGAGGAAATTAACCAGAAAAGCATTTCAGGTTGTAGTATCTGTTACTACAACAGAAGTTCAGAGGTGTTCTAGGTTTTCTTTATCTCTTGTCTTATGTTTTTTCTTCTTGTAATAGAATGGAAGAGCAAGCCTGGGTGACTTAATATACAAGAGCATGACAGAAGAGTTCTTCGATCCAGACTGTTTGCTTTCTGCATTAGACTTATCAACGGAGCATAAAATACTCGACCTCAAGAACAGGATTGAGGCATCAGTGGTGATCTGGAAAAGGAAAATGAATGCAAAAGATACCAAGTCTTCTTGGAGTTCAGCTGTGAGTTTTGAGAAGAGAGAACTCTTGGAAGACAGAGCAGAAACGATCTTGCTAATTCTCAAGCATCGTTTCCCTGGGATTCCCCAGTCTGATCTAGACATCAGCAAAATCCAATACAACCGAGTAAGAAGTCTTTACCTTGTCGTTCAATTGAATCTTTAGATGCTAGATTCTATAAAAGGAGTTCTTTATCCTTCTTGATCTTGAAGGATGTGGGGCACGCGATTCTGGAGAGCTATTCAAGAATTATAGAGAGCCTGGCGTTCACCGTTTTGTCAAGAATAGAGGACGTTATGCATGCTGATTCTCTTGCTAGAAGTTCAGAACAAAAGAGGAACCAGACAAAAGAACGGCCAGCTAAAGAAGACCCGGAACACGTGAATCCAGCTGAGACACCTACGTCAAAGACGTTGCTGGACTTCATGGGGTGGAATTTGGACCAGGGAGAAACAGAAACAGTAAAAGATTCGAAGAATGATCTAAACAAACCAGCTAACATCGTCACAAACAAGAAGATATCCTACATAGAGAAGCTAGAGAACTTAGGTGGTCTAAGAAGCCCAACAGCACGCCACTAATGTTATTCCATTCCTGCAGAACAACGTTAAGACAAGGAATGCTAACAGACGGAATTCGCCGAGTGTGAAGCTCAGCAGTTGATGTATATACACGAAAATGGTGAAAACGTAGAGTTTTTTTTTTCTTTATTCTTTTCTTCTTTAAAATCAAAGTTGTAGTTCTCTTTTTGTAAATAGGAAGAATTGGTAGATTGCATCCAAGAAGTCATACTAATGACTGGTGTTTATTATCAGAGCTATGTACTCTGAATCTTCTCCCGTTTTCTTAGCCAAACACCTCAAACAGTTTCCGATATTATATGGCTGAACAGAGCAACACTTAAGCAACACGGTGAACGAAATGTAAGAGAGAGCCCAAAATGAATATCTAATTGAAGATTTGGTGATGATCAACAGTGTCACAAGTAGGTCCGAGATATACTTACAAGCTGTTGAAATCAGACATCGAAACACAACCAATGTATTGAAAAATTTAGATTCCAACAAATCAGATCTTGCCACGCGGCCCAGGCTTGGGTGGAAGCTGAGGGCCCTTGACGATTGGCAGAACGTCTCCAGTTGCTTGGGAACTCACGTAAGCAAGCGTGGCGCCACCTCCCAATATCAAGAACTTGAGCAATAGACCTCTCTTGGTGAAAGGAGCAGCAAATGTTTCGAAGAACTTGCTCTGCAAATATGGAAATTGTGAACAAACTTCATAGTCACAATAACCAAATAAGTATTATCTTCTGGAACATAAGAATTCTGACCAAAATTCAATATAGGAATCTATAAAACAAGCATGTCAAACACAATTCGCAACAAGTAAGACTGTCAAGCGTGAGGCAACAAAAAATTAGCTTGAAACATCATTGATCGAAAGATGGTAGAAGGAAAAAGAACAGAAGGACCATATATACCTGAAGGGGGTTGTATGGTGAGGGTGCATCTGATCCGTACAAGTCCCATTGGCCGGTGGTGTTGCCAATATCCTCCAAATCAAAGTACACACTTTTGTCACCATACTTTGCAACCACGGCACCAGCCCTAAACAATTATGTTCCATTAGTAAAAACATGTTATCCAACTCACACAACGTAGACAACTCCCAAGCAATTATTTTTACATCCATCATCAACGTTGCTCCCTTATGTTAAGTGTGGTGTCTGACCCTCCATTTCACAGGGACCTAACACAAGATTGGGCTTATGTTGAAGCGTGGAGTCTGACCCTATGCTACACGTTGCTCTCGTCCGTGACACTTTACCACGTGTTTTATCATTAGAAACCTTTAGGTCATCCTCTCATATTCTATAAATCCCTAGTTCAACTGTTTATGGGTGGTTGCCTATTGTGGTAATACAGTTTCTATAGCCTAGCAACAAATTTGAGCAACCATGACGTATGAGAAACCCAGCCTCCGAATCACGTAAAATTCAGTGAATTCTTGTTTTTTCAGACCCTTCACTTCTCGTCGCAATTTCTAACGTAAACTTCAACCTTCACTTACAAGTTTAGAGAAAAAAGATCAATTCTTGCTTCTCTAACTATCCATATTGACCCGCTAAACAGAAATTCTAGTTCCATTTCCAGGATACAACAAAATTACACGTCTGAAAGCCTAAGCTCAGAACTTAAATTCTAGAGATAATCATTCAAACATCGAATCACATAGTTCATATTCACAGTCCAAGAATTACCTGTAGTTAGTGGACTTGAAGCTCACACGGGATTGCTTAACATGGAGCTTAGTTCCGGCGAGGGAGCTTCCGGCGAGGCCCTTAACGGCGGTGGGCTGTGCTGCTGCAAACGTTGCAAGAGAAGCCATTTTTGGCGTCTATCAACTCACAAACTGAAAAAAAAAAACGACTGCTTCGATTCTGGGTTGGCAATTTGATTGTCCGCGGATGTTTTGGAGGTGTATTTGATTGGATCTTGGCCTGCCACGTGGAAATCTGATATTCTTTGAAGAGATATGGGATCCCATTTAAGAGGTGCCACTTTGGCTCGAGTTGGATAACCCTATCCTCCTGGGATTTTTCCTTTTTTTTCACACTCTAATTTATTTCTTATTTTTTAAATATATGCCAAAATAGACTAATGATCACATACTACTTACAAGGAGATTTATATATTATTCGTCAACGCACCGTTCTATTAAGGTATTTGAACATTTCGACTTGTGTGTTGATTTTTATACAATTGGATTTTGAGTTTTTGTAATAGTAAATCAACTACAGAGTCGGTACATATGATGCAAGCACAATCTTTCTTGACGGGTTTGTGAGGTGTCACCTTACTTTCTTAAAAAAAAAATGAAGAAAAAGAACAAGAAAAACTAATGATTTAAAGGGTGTTTGGATGAGTTGATAAAGTTTTTAGGACATTTTATAAAATAATTTTAAGTTTATGAAATATTAAAAAGTGTTGGTTGTATGATTTACAGGACGAACTTATAAAAAGTAAAATAGAACCCAAAATTTGAGATTATACTTGTATTCATGAATTTGGATTTACAAAAAATAATTCAAATAACTCTATAGGTAAAGAATCTTAAATTCCTTTCATATTTAACAAAATAAAATTCAGCATTAAAATGAAAGGATTTAAAATTAGCCCAACGAGTCAAAATATTTTTTTTTAGTAAATTTAAATTCATCAATCTAAATACAACCTGAACAAAATTCGCATACCATGAATCACTTCTATTTGTCTAAGCATTTCTATCCCCAATTATATACTAGTGTGAAAAGGTGCAGATAAATATTGGATACTAATTAAATATAGGCAAATTACATCAATAGTGCTTGAGTTTAGTTATAATTATACTAACGCCTTCTATCATTTGCATAATTACAAGTCCACTCTTAATGCTAATCATCACAACGACTTTCTCAAGGAGTGTAATGGTATTTTTGTAAAGATTAGCGTGAGATAAATTAAATTGGCACTTACTAAAAGGGGTATTTTATAATTTTATAAAAAGTATAAGATATTTATATAATTAGATCTATTATTCGAGAGTATTCATGTATTATATCCTTAAATTAAGTATTAAGCTACTATGCAGAGAATGTACTGAAATCGCACTTATCGATGAAAAAATCGCTAATTCCTCAAGACAAACGACTTTATCCACCAGCGCGACGGGCATACACACTGACCCAGAATACAAATGAACACCTCTCTCACCACTTCTATCCAAAACCAAAATCAAGAATGCTTCTGACAACACCATCAATCCTCCAATTCAAATCCCTCTCGCTCGCCAACCCGTTCCTCCATGGCGCCACCGCTCCCACCCCACACCTCTTCAAACCCGGCGCCTCTTCCGCCGCCGGCCCGCCGCCTTCCTCCGCCGGGCTCCCAGTGATCAAGGCAATGAGGTCATTACAAGGGAGAGTTGTGTGCGCCACCAACGACAAGACAGTGGCTGTGGAGGTTGTACGGTTGGCCCCGCACCCCAAGTACAAGCGCCGTGTGAGGATGAAGAAGAAGTACCAGGCCCATGACCCGTTAAATCGGTTTCAAGTTGGGGACATTGTGCAGCTCGAAAAGGGCCGTCCCATTAGCAAGACCAAAACTTTTTGGGCCGTGCCGGTTCCTGGACGGGCCGGGGCCAAGGCCGTGGAGGAAGCGGCGCCTCCGCAGGAGCTTGGAATTCCTTTGGAGTCGGAGAGTTGAAGGGAAGGAAAAGGGATGTCGGGTTGTTGTTTTGGTACTTAGAATTTGAAGCTCATTTACATTTCTTGTGTGGATTGTGTAATAACAGTTGTAGTTAATTTGATGTTATTATGGTTTGAGGCTGCAAGAATCATTGATGTATGTGGGTTTTGTTCTTGATTACATTGGTCGCATGTTGTTTTGATGCTTTTTTGCTTTGAAATGTTGGCTTGAGATGCTCTGGGAAGCCATATTCAGATAAATTCTTGCCGACTGAAAATTGATATGTGATGGCTTTTGAGGAAAATGATGATTCATTACTATGTTTCTTTCTTTTATCTTCAAATATTTGGTCTCCTGTCATTGAATTCTTGATGGCAACAGAGTTATCTGCATGTGAAATCTTGTAAAAATCTTGGCATCTGAACAAGTATATAAAAGATGTTATAAGATCAAACTACACACTAATATTTCTATAAATTATTGTCAATGTGCATAAAAAATACAATTTAATTATGTCATTTGACATTCTTTACTAATTTTCTAAGTTCTCCATGTCAGATAACAATATGGCAAAGAAAAATAATAGATCATCTACCCTCTTTCTAGCTATTTATTAGGAAAAGAATGTTTGATGCTACTGTATGTCAAGAATGACTAAATGAAAGTGTCATCATCTTCACATTGCAAACTTCTCTTTATGCTCTGCAATGTGCAAGATATGAGGGTGTTAACTGAGTCTACAGAATCCATGGAAAGTTTTGCTGTTGGAGAGTTGCTAATGAGTATTTGAAAGACAACGGTAAGCAAGGATCCTCCTTCTGTGCACTTCTCCGCCGGCCTAGAAGTTATCACCAACGGCCTAGATTCGATCCCATCAGGAAGAATTGAGAAACCAGAAGGTAAAACTGCAATGTTGCTAGAGTCACAACCTGTCATCACTGACTGCATGCCGTTGATGTCCACAGGGCCGTAAACCACCATTGATTCATAGGCGTTTGTGGAACTATCTTGGAGTAGCCACATTTTGTGTTCATCTGTAGTCATGGCCTGAATTCAGGAATATACAACTCAGATAAGGAAGGTGTTGTGATTTACCTTATAGAGATTGTCGTGGTTAGTTTTGTAAGAAAGGGCTCACCAGTGCAGAAACTGTGTTTCCTCGATCTTGCCCTTTAGCCAATTTTGCAATCGATTGTACTCTGCTTCCGTTGAACATGATATCCCACTGTGATGCATGCAAGAAAAGAGTTGAATACAGCTTTCATAGCATGGAATTGGTGATTTGAATATAAGTTTACTGAGGGGGAGTCAGCAAACCTCGTTTCTTCGGTTCCCATCTCTTAGGAAGTCAAAGAGGACATGGTGAGAGACAGGCAACCACACACAAGAAACGGCAGACAAGATTGTACCAAGTGGTTCTCCAGTGTCATTAAGGTTCTTCCTAGAAGCCACCCTGATTTCCTCTCCAGTTTTACTGGTGATCTTGTTCCATGAGTTATGGCTGGATCCTCCCAGTGCTCTGCAAAAGCTCCAGGTCATTCTGTGTGCCAACTTCAGAATGCTTTTCCTCCCAGCAAGTGTGGCAACACCTGTTCCGGTAAATGTTTCTTTGACTTAGTTACACTTAGATTTTTGACATTTTTGAGCAAATAATTGTTTTGAAAACTGCTTAGTGTTACCACTTGAATCCTTGGTTGGAACATTTGTAGCCACAAGGAACACAAGTCGCTCGCACTGCTGTTGCAATGTGGAAATCCAGCGCTTAGCACCAAAGGCCAGACCGCTGTTAACTATGGCACGATATAGAGAGTGGACGGTGCTTTTCTGGCATTCCAAGTGCTCTACCCAAGTCACCTGAAAATTACATGGAAAAAGACACAAAGATGTAAAGAAACGAAGATTGGTGCCCTGAATGTAATCAAGAAGCGACCCTAAATGAACTAAAGGTAATCTATGGACTTTAAGCTGTTACAACCTTACAGTGGCCATTGGATTTATCCTCAATGAGGCAACCGGAAGGACGCTTTCTGCATTTCTGAAGAGATGCGTCTATATTATCTTCAACGTTGTTGACAGAAACATCAGCAATTGCCCATTGATTTGCACTCAACTGTTTGCAGTATCGAACAAAATACAGTTCTCTGGAGGCCACCATCGGTGTCAGCATTTGGACCTCTGCAAACATCTACATCAAGCAGCAGAACACCAGCTCTTACAACATTGTAATTGAACTTTCTGTAATTTGATTGTACTTGAGGGGTTATCAATGCAATTATCAATCAATTAAATTGCCTTACCAGGTGAACAGCACCATCTCTGTTTGCACCTTCTCCATTGCAGATAACATCTACTGTAGCTGCCTTTGAGATCAAGCCAGGAAACAACTCTTTCCATTGATTCTGCAATGTAAGGAAACAGACAACTCTATATTTCTCCTCAAACCATACTATAAAAACTCGACTCTGATTCAATACCCCACGACTACATTAAAACCTCACCGCGTCCATGAAACTCTGGACGAGGCATGGAAGATCGACAAAGATGATCCCACTCTCTCTCGACGCCTCTATACATTTCTTCGGCTGCAGTCTGTTAGAATCTTCAGCACAAAACTCCTTCACATACTCATCATAGTTAAGTATTTCACGCCCTGTCTCATAGCTTCTAATCCACAACGGTCCACCCTGAGCAGCCATCTTTATCAATTCATCCCTCGCCCGGCTCACAGCATCCATTATACGCGACTTCTCCAGGCCAAAACTGCCTGTGCAGAACTCCAAAGAGCCCCTGTTTTCTTGGTCATTTCCTGGAGAGAACGACGAGCTGTTCTGTGGTGATGATCCATATGGGTATTTTCCGACAATTGATCTGAGTTTTTCAAGCTGCATAGTATCAGAAATTGGTCTGTAATGTATTCTTGAAAGCAGATAGGATCAATATACGATTGAATTATCGATATATAAGCTTCCAAACCTCAGCTTTGAGTTTAGCGTTTTCGATTCTGAGTTTTTGCTCTTCAGTGCTGCCTGTAATGGCATCCTTGCAAGAGGCAGCAAATCCACAGTTCGGACAAGATGACTTCTTAATGTTGTCTCTGAAAGCCCTGTTTTCGTTGCGGAGTTTGTCGATTTCTGCCTTGAGTAGAGAGTTTTCATGGCGCTCTTGTATAGCCTGCATGCATGAACCATATGCAATAATTGTTTCCAAAAATTATAGCCCCAAACAACAAAAGAACTAAGGGATAATTACACATTACCCCATTAGGTTGGGTGCAATTACATGTAAATCATTTGTTGTTAAGAAATTACATCTAGAACATTTGATGTATGCTTTTGTCTTACAAATAAAAAATACGATTAATTACTCTTAGAGTCCCTTTGAAAATAGAAAATTATACTTTTTCCAAAAAAAAAATTCAAATTTATACTTACACCCCTTCAAAAAATTTTACTTGACCCCTTTTGTTAAGGTTTTGACAAAAAATGTCCACGTGAACAAAAAAATTACATAAATTTCAAAATTACCCCTCATTTTATATTCAAGAAAATGGTAAAATTAGTCCTGTATGTATGGGAGGATGGCAAAATTGGTTCCGCAACTATGAAACTAGCAATTTTAGTCCTTTATGTTTTAAATTTACAGCAATTTGGTCCTTCCAGCCAAAAGTGACTGGAAATTAACAAATCAAATTGGGGCTTAGTGTTTCGGCAACAAATGGACATTAGTCACACAGTCAACATCCAATGTGGATGCTGGCGTGCCAAAGAATGGTTAACCACCACCTCACAGCCGATTGCTAGAGCATTTTTTTTTTGGCACGTCTTCGGCCACGCACACCACCACTGAACTTGCCGTCCAATGTTGATTCCAATTCTACAACGTGTGTTTCAATCGGAGTTCAAATGCGCCCCTAATTGCTGATTATAGTCTAGCCCTAAAGCCTAGATGTATTCTCTCTCTCTCTCTCTCTCTATATATATATATATATATATATACTGTTGTTCGACCAGCCACTATTCTAGACCACCACCAATCAACTCCACATCCTCTGGCGAGTTGATTGTATCCAGGTCCATTCATTTTCGTCTAAAATCCAGCCGATCTTTTCTATTTTCATTTCCGCCACATTTTTAGTGTGCCCACAGCTTATTTTTTCATCATATCTCCGCGTTAGCGATCATCTCGCCAAGGGACCAACACCATTGTGTTTGCCGCCCCATGGTGGACACATCCCTCTGATCAGTTTCCACCAATGCCACCATCCACGTCATGGTCTCCTTATCGGTTGACTTCTCCTATATATTTTAATTTCGTGGCAATTTTGGTTCTTTCAACCAAAATTACCCATCCCATGCCATGCAGAAGCGACGCAAGACGCCATGTATTTAAGTTGAAACCAGTTGGTAGCCGAAACCCTAAGCCCCAATTTGTCCGACTAATTTTTGGATAATTTTGACCGGACGGACAAAATTGCAACTAAATTTTTTACTATATGCAGGTCATACTATGAGGACGGCGAAAGTGTTGGCCGGCATTGTCGTTGCGATGGTTAGACAAAGAATTTTTAGTGTTGACTTAGCTGACTCTGTTAGTAAAAGGGGCTTATATAAATTGTTGCGCATCCTCAGGCCTGTAGGGAATGCAACTGTTTGATATGGCCTGTTGTATTGTACTTTTATACTTTTTCTTTCATTAATGCAATTTACCTTCACTATAAATTCAAACATATATGACTAAAATTATCAGTCAGTCCAGTAGTTACAAAACTAATTTTGCCACCACTTATACTTATGGGATTAATTTTACAATTTTGCCTTAATATCCTCATGTAATAATTTTTTACTAATAAAAAAAAAATATTGTTAACCCCACTCCATATATATATTATTATATTTATCCCTTTATAAATACAAAAATATGCATAGAAATATTAAATGAGAGCAAAAATTGAAAATTCATATAATTTTTTTTGCTAAAGTCAATATTTTTCATCCAAATCCTAATGACAGGGGATCAAGTGTAAATAGAGAACTTTCAAAAGATGTATAAGTGTAATTTCAAAATTTTTTTAGGGCAAAGTGTAATTTCGTAATTTTGGAGGGGCTTTAAGTGTAATTAACCCTAGAAAATATTGCTTTCAACTTATTTTCAAGGCTTAAATGCATTTTTGGTTTCGTAAACTTAGGTCATTTGGTTTTTCGTCCTTTAACGTTTTGGGGTAGCATTTTGATTCTACATATTTTAATTTTCTTAATTTCAATCATTTTTCTCACTGGAGTTTACCCTTCTCGCTAGAAAAATACATATACATCCCACATGACCTTTTAACATTAAGGTTACTATTCCTAGGGACTCATTCTTGCTAGTATTTTTTTCAACTTTTTAAGGTAACTTTTTGGTCCCACGTCTTTTTAATATTTATAATTTTAATTATTTTTTCTTCGGAGTTCACACTTCTGTTGGTGGAGGTGAACTCCGACAAAAAGAAAAAAAGAGTAAAATTTGAAAATTAAAAAATATAGAATCAAAATATTATCTTAAAGAGTTAAAAGACGAAAACACCGAACCACCTAAATTATTAAATCCAAAATTCATCCTAGCCTATTTCCAACAAAAAGCAGATATATATTGGACGAGCTATTGCAATACCCCTACTATATCTGGGCACTGCTATAAAAAGGAAAATCACCATTGTTCCATATATCTATATAAATTATTAAACTAATAAAATTACAATATATATTTATAACTGATTTTTTTTAAAAAAAATTATAATAAGAATGATATTGAGTGAATATTATATATATATATATATATATATATATATAAATATAAATAGTTACCTTGATTTGGGTTCGACGATTTTGAAACCAGAATTTAACTTGCCTAGGATGTAGCCCTAATTGCCTGCTCAGCTGCAGCCTTTGCTTCTCATCTGGATGTGGAGACTCTTTAAATAACCTGCAAAATTTATTTAATTTATTACATTCTATCTTAATGATCTCACCTATATATTAATTTAAAAGGATAATTATACCTAAGCCCCCTACATATCATCTATTTACTCAAATCATCCTTGTATTTTTAAATAATTACCACATACTTCTATAGAAAATCATTGCATAAACTAGTTTTAGTCGAACCAAATCAATCACAAAGCAAGTGTGATACACTTGCTATGTGTTTGGCCATCTTTCTGAAATATATGTCAATCGCACGACAAGTCTATTGCATTTGTCAATTAAGTGATTCAGATTTTATCGAGTTAGAGTTTCTCTACTTCAACCAAAAATATCCTTTTAAAGAGAAGGACTGTAGGATTAGAAAAAAGGTGAACAATGGGAGTCGAAGAGTAGGAATAGAGCTTATAGCCATCGTGAGGTCCAATCTTATGAGCATGCTAACATCATTTAAACAACTCATTCATATTTTTTGAAAAATTATACATACAATAAAAATATCTCAATATTGTTACATACTACTCTTATCTTTTTGTTTTTAGAGGTAATTTTTTGTAATTATGTAAAAGACATGAATGATTTGTGTAATAAACCATAAATAAAAAGTGTGAATGTAATTATCCATAATTTGAATTCAATTTTCACCATTTTTCATCTCCAAGATACATGAAATTATACGTCTAATAAACCTCACCAACGTGGATTAAACTTTCTATTTCGAATCCGATTGCATTTTCTTTTCCGTTTAACATATAGACGCATAGATTTCTCTTTAGATTAAATAAACAAACTATAAGATGCAATAATATTCGAAACAGAAAATACACTTTGTACAAACGCACAAAACATAATTATATTAGGCTAAAAAAATTATTTTTATTTTTATTAAAAATTTATATTACATGTCGTATTTCATTTAATATATAGACGTGCTAGGTCCGTAATATTATTCTTGAATATAAAAATAAAGTAAATTTTATATACGCAATAATATTGTATTAAAAATAGTATAAAATTGGAATAGAAAAATTCTACCCGACATTGGGAAGGAAAACGTGGGGGGCACCAACATTAATGTTATAAGGTAGCTTTCTCGGAGGCATCTATAGTACTACAACCTGTTCCGTCCAACTATTAACCTCAAACTTCGTTTCCCATGTTAAAATGTAAAATTTTTTTTTATGAGTAGTAAGTTTGGTTTAATTAAATTAATTATTTTTTAAATTATATATTAATTATAAAAAAATATAATATATTTATCATATAATTAATTCAAATTCAATCAAAATCCAATTTAAATTAAAGCGGAAACCATCCCACGGAGGGACAAGGAATCAGCACTAATGCGATATCAGACACACGCAACCACATGTGTCTGTGTATATATATATATATACACATGTGTTGTGTGTATGTATATATATATGGCGTAGTTGTATGTATACATATACGTATTAAGGAGAGAAGAGATGAGAAAAAGAAAACATACGCCTCCATCTCTCTAATCTGCTCCGGTGTGTGCCTGTGATACTTCTTCCTCTTCTTCTTCTTCTTCCCGTCGACGTCGACACCCTCCTCCTCCTCCTCATCACCACCATCATCAACATTGTGCCGTTGCTGCTCTCCCTCCGCCGCCAACATCTCATAATCATCGTCGGAGCCGCGCGAGTACTTCCCCGCCCCCGAATTATCGCTGCTGCTTATATCCACCGCCTCCTCGCTCCGCCCTCCTCCGCCTGCTAATTCCTCCCGGAAAATACCAGCCTGCTCATCACACAATTAATTAAAAAACCATGAATTGAACGAAAAATCCTGTTAGAAATGAAGAAATGATGATGATGATGATGAAGAGTTTATACGACGTACGAGAGAGAGGGAGAGAGCTGGAGAGGGTGGGAGAAAATCTCTGGGGTGGAGATTCGACATGTCTGTCGACTACAACATCGCCAATTTTTGATCCGTTTCTGTAATTTAATATTTTTATTAATATTATATATGAACTCGTGCGTATGCGTGTAATGACGACAGGGGCAGTGAAGTGTGAAGTGGTGGGCTCTCATCATTAAGGATATCAAACAAATAGGGGAACTGAATTTTCAATTTTGTGTAATTAGGGCATGCAGCCTGCGTTGTTTTTACTATATTTGGATCTTGTTTTAGTCCGCCTCCATTTTCTTCTTTTTTCTTTTTTGGCAAATTCTATTTTATTTTTTATTATATTTAATATATAAAAATGAGATTATATTTTATTTAGAAAATTTCTTTATACACATGATATGCGTATATTAAAGGGAGTAGATATCGCAATAAAAAAAAATTGAATCCCAATTTCTGTCTCGTTTGATTTTGTTTTTATTTTGAGTCGCGTGTTTTCACTTTTGTTTAAATTTTCATATAAAAATGAATTATGATTTATTAGTTGATAAATTGTGTTTCATGTTGTTAGTGATGTCATATATCAAAGTAAAAGAATCGTGTTTTATGTTTGGATTATGTTTTTTATTGATTTAAAATTGTTAGTAATGTCATATCAAAAGTATATTATTAATGTGCAATATTAATGATTGAATAAATTTTTAATCTGTACTATAGAAAAAAAAAAAAAAAGTCCTTCCATACTCACAAACGACGGTTAATAATTCAACGACACCATTTTTTTGTGAAAAATGCCATTCAATCGATAAAATAACCAACTTTATCTTATTTTCCAAATTTTACATTAATAAATAAATTAGTGGTTTTTTTCCTTCTTTCTTTTTTTTATTTTTAATGTAATGTATTGATTTATATATTTTATCTTTATTTATGATATTATTTTTAATATATTTTGAAGTATGTAAAAAAATTATTCATTATATGCAAGTAGAAATGATGTACCACAACAGCTAGTATAATTTCAAAGATTACAAATTGGGTTGAGTATGATGGTTAAACATTTTCATTGAAAATACATATAAAAATATATCAAAAAATAAAAATAAAAATAAAAAATAGAGTAAAAAAATCTTGCCCTCTGAATTATGACTGTTTTTACACTTTGTCATTCATTTTTTTTTCAATTTGTCATACCAACCGTATGAATTTTACAAATTACCACCTCAAATCACTTTTCATGTAGAATTTATTTTCATCGAAAAATGGCCACATGCAGCAGCGCTCAAATGTGGTTCATTTTTTTCGGAATATACCATATTGTAACAACAAAAAAATAAAATTCAACATAAATTTAACAACCCCACGAGTGATATCTTTGACATAAGGAAAATTCTTATATATACACTGTATGTGATCGTTTTTCGATAAAAAAAATTCTTTTAATCTAAGATGGTAATTTGTAAAATTTCGAAATGTTTTTTTACCCTAAAAATTAAACCAAACATGGCCAACATTCACCCACCAAACAGTCGTATATATATAATAATAGTGTCACGTCAATTGCAAAAATTTACCCTAGTAATTTAAAGTGGGGGTGTCTATTTTTACTGTTTGGTGGAGACCGGAGGGTACAAATACTGCTCACACCAACTTTATAGTTAATTATCATAGATAATAAAAAATAATGATTGATTATTGTTCTGAAATTTTTGTTGGTTGTAATTTTTGTGACGGTGATTAAAATATTTTTCATGACTAAAAAAGGCATGACAAATACTTTTACCATAGTTCTTAGGTACGGTAAATAATTTTTTTATGGTGAAAAAGCTAATTTTTTGCATGAGTTTTATTTGACTATGGTTAATATAATATTATTTACTATAATTTTTAGCCATAATCATTAAATTGTAGTCGATAGTAATTCTTTTTCTAGTGATGCTATTAAAAATATTGATTATTTTATATTATATATAATTATAATTTAAAATTATGGTGAAATAATATTATTTATTACATTTAAACAAAATTACAGTAAAATTCTAAAATTTAATTAGGATTTTTTAATATTTTTGCTATGCGCAAAACATTTTATATGGGTTTTTATCTAGATTAATATTTCCGTCTTCCTTGCACAAACAACGACTAACAATCACAATGGAGTCATGTTAATTAGTATTGTCATAAATTTTTATTTTAATCATAATAATGAATCACAATAAAACCGCTTCATTTACTACTATAAGTTAGGACAAATGTCAGATATTATTTTTACCACCATAAGTTATGGAAAATATAAAAATAAATATGGATCATTGGGATAAGATTTAAATTAATCCTGGTATATATGCTTACACAAATTATTCTTATCATTTGCATAATTATAAAAACTACCTTTGGCTGTCAAAAAGTAGAACTAGTTTGTACAATGACGTTGACGTTTTGGGGGATGTACGTTTAATTTTACAAAAATATAGGAGTGATTACGTAAATGATGTTGATATTTTTTATCGGTATATGTGTATTAGCCAAAAGAGGTAGATGATTTGTATAAGTAAGTCATAAATCGGGAGTGTAAATAATATTATCCCTAGTATTTATAAACTGTTTGTACTTTAATTTCTCTTTACGATCTACCAAACTTCAGGATCAGTGAAGGGCCGTTGGGGCTTCTTGGTGTGATTCTGACGTGTTCTATTTTGTAGGCTTAGTTCATAGCATATTAGAGACACCATAACCCAAATCTCACTCTAAAAATTCCGGAAACAACAAAATTCAAATGGATTAATTAAACCATCATCTTGTAAATATAGGACAAAAATTTCATCAATTATGAGATATATAAAACAAATTATCAAGTATGTGTAGATAAATAATAAATAAATAAAAGGAATTAGTGGATGTGATCGGCCATATATTTGTTTCCGTGGGCACAAGTCTTAGTCATCGGCAACATGCATATGTTTCTTGCAGCCCACAACGTTTTAGTCGTTTACCAAAACCTTTTTCCTGTCTGTACAAACTATATGCCCACTTCCACCCAATCCCAGTCACTCATCAGTCATCACCCGACAAATTCTTTTTTTTCTTTTTTCTTCATTTCATTTATTGACTAAAACAATTTTCCAATGTGATGGGGAAAATCCTGATTTACTAAAAATACCCTTAATGAAGGGTATTTTTGTAAATTTTTGATATAAGATCCGCGTACCACTAAGATCGGGTCGGAAAGAACTCGTTCCAACAGCTGAAGACCCGATTAATAAAAGTCGTCCGATTCGAGACGCTATCTTCCAGATGGTAACTCGTAACCAAAATCACCTTACACACCTGGAACTATAAATACCCTGACGCATCATTTATTGAGGTAACTGTTGTCTATTATTTTCGACCTACAATCTTAGCTCGCACATTTTTACCTCGATCAATTCTAACTTGAGCGTCGGAGGGTCAAAGTCGGGGACACACCCGACAAGCCTCACGTTCGTATTTCGATTTTCAGGACCCAATCACTCGATCTTGGGAGGATACATGGCCGAGAACGATCAACAATCGTGGTCGCATATTTCGAGCTTCATCACAATGATAATTGCACGTATCATTATGTCAACATCTATATACATTGAGTAATACATCAATATCATTTAAAATAATATACGAATTACAATAATTCATATAAAGTAAGACGAATACCCAAATATATAGTGGAACTCGAATCCACGATCTCAAACTTGTTCACAGGACCCAAAATTATAATTAACAATTAGGCTAAGACACCAATGATCACATTCTAACTTGAATATTATCATTATCGCGAAACTTGCAATACAAATTAATTAGAGAATTTATTGATTTCACTTATTTGGATAATTTGAAGATTATCAGCTTAATTTGCGAAAGTTGAAGTTCTATGACTATAATCATGATGTTGGCTTAGATTTGATCAATGTGTGTGTATTAATTTACTTTAATAATTGGTACATTGTTGGCTTAGATTTCATCATGTTGGGTTAGCTACTATTTTCTTAAATAATTATATTTGTACCCCTAATCTATGCTTTGTTTATATAAATTATTATTTTTTTAAAAATTACATAGAACCTAATAGAAACAAAAATTTTATTTACATATACCATCCTTTTTTTTTTAAAAGAAAACTATACATACATTTCAAAAATGTCCTTATTATTACACAAATTATTCCTTTGGGGGGGGGGGACTGTTGAAGTGATTTATGTAATTACAAAAAGATATTAGTCACTTATATAAATAGAACATATGTCGGGGACGTAAACATAATTATGGCAATAGGCAATAACACAACTCTAATGATTTCTTAATTAGTAATGGCCCACAGTTGAAAAATGTTGTAATTATTTCCACCATATTGTTAATTAATAATCATACTTTGTGTTGAAATTCTTTGCACCAATCCAACTAATTTCGAGCTATTTTCTAAAGCAAAATTATCACTCATGCAATAATTACATTTGTATTCCTTGTTTATGATTTATTTATATAAGAAAAATTATTTTTTTAGAAATTATACATATACCCATAAAAAATGTCAGTATTATTTTATAAAACCATTTCTATTCTTTAAAATATTTCACATACCCCCCTCCAAGAAAAAAATTATACCAATTATCCCTGCTTCTTAGCTATTAGGAATGGTTTCTGTAATTACACAAAAAAATATGAATAATTGATGCCAATGACTATGGATTAAAAGGTACTAGTCGTTGTAACACGTCGTTTCTATGTGCATATAATAAATAATTTTTCATACTTTAAAATATATTATAATAACAGTAAAATATATAAACGAATATGTTACATTAACATAAAGAATGAAAGAAAAAAATAATAATTTTATTAAATAATGTTAATTTTAAAAATTTGAATAAATTAGTTATTTTATCATGAAGAGCATTTTTTACTTAAAAAAAAATAGTGCGGCGGCGTCTTTAACTTTCTTTTATGAGTATGAAGGAATTTTTTTTATATATATATTAATATAGATTATAGATATATATATAATTATCCCCTTTTATTTATTTATTTTTCCTCTCTCTCATAAATAATGCAATTGCAGTCCCATCACAAAATAAAACTATTAAGTTAATAATTACACTACTGGTGAAAGTCCAATTTAATATGTTTTTTTTTTATCATAACAAACATCAAATATTTTTTTTTTAAATATGAATCAAATATGAAAAAATCGTATTTGTCCAATTTGAGACCTTTCGTGAGATATATTGGGGAAAAATGAGTTATGGTTTTCCAATTAAATATAATTGGATGGATGAGATTGATTTTCATATAATGAATTTGAGAATGCGATATTAGTTATTATCTAAAGTGTAAGTTAAATTATATTGGAAAAAATATTAAAAAATTATATTCAAAAAAATATTATATTTATTATGAGAAAAAAATTATGAGATAATTTAATTCAATGATATTTTCAAGAACGCTAGTTATAAAAATATCAGAAGTTTGATAACATAAATTTTTAAAAGCTAATTGATATGAGATATATACTTGGAAATGACTGTTTAGTTATTTAAAAGAAAATGGAACAAAATTTTAAATTTTGATATAAATAAAATGTTGATTGGTGAAAAATGTATGAATATTATTTAATATTTTACTCAAAAATACAATGTTTTTGATATATTAATTATACGTATTCAAACTTATTATAGGACACGGAAATGAATGATTTTTTATACAATCTTAAATAATAACTTATTGTTCAAAAAAATATTAATACTCCATTATATTTGACATAATTATGTAATTATTAGAAGGTAAGGTGGCAATGTCAATTTTACCCTTAGAATTTTTTTGTTTTTGAAAATTATTTTTTAAAAATATATTGGTATTTTTTAAAATCAATCAATATACTATCATAATATTTAATGCGCAATACATTAATATTTCAAAATTTTGATATTTTACAGTGTCAATTATAATAAAATGGATCCAATAAGACGGACATTAATTTTAGGGAGTTCAATATAATTTACTTTTTTTTTATCTATCTATCTATATATATAAGAATTTGACTGAATCTATTTATCATTAGTTGATAAAAAGAATAAAGTCATATGTAGGATAAAAACTCAAAATATTTGCACTCCTAATTTATAATTTATTTACGTAAATTATCTCTATTTTTAAAAAAATATACATACGTCCACCGAAAATGTCCATATTATTTATACAAACCTACATCCCCAGGAACGCCAATATCATTACATAGATTATCCCTATTTTTTTGTTATTAGGGTTGATTTTTGTAATTTACGTAAAAGACATAAATAATTTATATAAATAAATTATAAATTAAGAGCGTAAATATAATTAATTCCTTTATTTACTGAAAGGTTGTCGCTTCATGATGTTACGTGAGGAATGGGGTGATTAATGATGTCGCAACCATCGATTCTTAACCTTTATATATATCAATTTTAAAAAGAAAAAGGGCTTCATACTCACAAATAGTGGTTACTGACATCATCACACCAGCTAAAAATGCCCTTCAACTAATAAGATAACTATTTTATTCAAAGTTGTCGAATTATATTTAATTAATAAATTATTTTTTTAAAAAAAATTAATGTAATATTGTGATTTGTATATTTTGCTCTTATTCATAATGTATTTTAAAGTGTGAAAAATTATTTATTATATACATATAGAAATAATGTACCACAAGAACTAATTATTTACGACGAAAATGACCTTTTGGTGTCTTCACTATAGTATGTATATATAGTTTTTTTTTTATTTTTTTTTATTTTCTCCCTTTTTTTGTATTAAAATAAAATTAAATGACTTAAACTCCGATCACCATCACGAGTTAAGACAAAATAAGGTATTTGCAGCCCCAATCGATAGACAAAATTCCAACACGCAGTCTTCTGGAGGAAAGTAAATTGTTCTTATCAAATACCAATTGAAAAACCAAATTTTCCCCATGTATTTAAATTGTTATTTTTTTTAATTATATATTTTGTTCACTAATATGGCGGGTGTAATGATTTTTAATTCATGATTCTATGATTAAGTTGTTTTACCAAATAGTCCAATTTTGATTTTTTTTTTCAAACACTCTTATTATTTACTACTGCTTAATTTTTTTATAATTTATTTTCATAAAAAAATAAAAATTATTGCAGACACCCAAAAGTTGAGCATGATCTCAAACTTTTCCGTCATTCAAGCCCACAAGAAGCACTATAGTCGGAGCAAGTTATGATTAATGATACGAAAGTTTTCAAATACTTTTTTTGTAGGTAAATCAACAGTTCTAAATCGACCAATATATTATTATTATAAACATTTTGTACACAATACGTTAATATTTCTAAATCAACTAACAAATTCAAACTAAATTCAATGTACTACAATTAAAAGTAGACTAAATTCCTATATATATTCGCAGGACTCGAACGAATATTCAGCACTCAGCTAGGGATCCTTTCTAAATAATTAATTACTATTAAAAGGACACAAATTATTAATTATCAATTGACAATTATAATTAGATACCAACCATCTTTCATCATCATTAATAATAATAATCGGAACGAGAACATAAAATAACAATTTTTACATACCAGTAAGTTGTTGATTCAGTAATAAGCGAGTTGGATTCTAATGCGAAATCTGTAAGAAGGTTCGTAATTTTACAGTCACATTTGTTGAGATGAGTTTAACTATTTCGCTTTCACCTGAAACAATAGTAGTTTTATTTTCAAAATGGGATGATGGCATATATAATAATGTTAATTACACTTAGACTTTCTGTAAATATACGAAATATTATTCTCCAAATAAGTTTTGAAATTATACTTACACGACCTTCCTCTCGAAAATTTTTCTTTACACACGACACCGTTTTGTTAGGATTTGGACGAAAAATGCTAATACTAACAAAAAGATATTAAATAAATATTTAATTTTGCCCTTTATTTAACATTTTATGTTTATTTTTATATTTCTAAAGGGATAAATGTAATATATATATATATATATATGTAGAGTGAGGTCAATATCATTACATTTTTCCCTTATAAATATAAAATTATTGCATGGGAATGTTAAATAAATGATAAAATTAAAATTATGCCTTTTTTTCGTATGACGTAGTAATTTTTGTTTAAATCTTAACGAAAAAGAGGTTAGACATAAATAGTGAATTTATGAAAATAGTGTAAATATAATTTTATATTTTTAAATAAAGTTTTAAATATAATTAAATGCGAGAGATTATTAAAATGTCAAGTCAAATAAAGGAATCAAGGGACCACATATTAATTGCGATGGAGAAAATATTGTACCTTGTAAAAAATTCAATTGAGATAAATTATAAGATGGGATGTAACATTAAATTGAATTGTTATGAAAACAACCTTAATGTTCATCACATAAACGTGGTAATAAATGTGTAATAAAATCAAGACTACTTAGATACTAGGCTTAAATAATCATAATATTAAAAAAATAATAATCCGATAATCTGCATAACCACTACCTAACTTTTTTTGAATTTAATTGCATCAACGCTTGAAATGATACCAAAATATTTGAAAAAAAATGATACATTTAGTCCTTTGATTTATGAAATTTATGGGATTAAAATGTGTCGAGTTTTTTCAACTTTTAGAATTATTTAAAAAAAAAATCCGTAAAATATAGAACTCTATGTATCTAATTTTTTTCATTTTGATATTATTTTAAAAAATCCCATAAAACAGATGGCTGAAAATATTGAATCTTCCATCCTATGGAACTAGAAGTAAAATTTCATTAAAAAAAAGCTCATCGAGCTCAACCTTTTGTATCTCAATTCGACTCGAGCTCCATTCACTTGTAATAAAAACCACTAATTAAACTCATAAAAAGGGAGAGAGATGAAAAGAAAAAGATGTTAGAGCTGCATTTGTCCGTAGCGCATAACTGAGACAGAGAGCAGCACGAAATTTGTGTCGATTTTAAATTGTGGGGTCGTCTAAAATTAAGAATACACGACCAAAAGTATAGAAAGGGGATGTGTGGCACTGGTATGGAGTGTGGACCCTCAATTTTGTGGATGTTAGAATTCGTGGATACGATGAGCTCTTCATTCACTGCAGACGAGTTGCCATCCAACAGCTGGGCCTAAGGTTATAGCCCGTACTAGGAAAATAAACCAACGAGAATCTTACAAAAGCATCAAAAACAAAAACCACCACAGTGGCGCTTTTTGTGCACACAACATGTTTGATGAAATGTTTGGCGAAGTGGGGGCTACACTTGAGTATAGTCAAATAGTTTTTAATGGTTCATTGTATTTAAATTCGTTTTAAAAATATGAAATTATATATTTTTAAAAAAAAATAAAATTATATTCATATCTCATTAAAAAAATTTTGTTTATATCTGACCTCATTTTACTATGATTTGGAAAAAGAAATACTGACAGTAGCAAAAAGACTACGTAAGTTTTTAGTTCCGCCCCTCATGTAATATTTTCAAGTATATTTTTGTATTTATAAAGGGATAAATGTATTATATATATGGAGTAAGGTTCATCATTACATTTTTTTTCCTTATAAATACAAAATTATTATATGAGAATGTTAAATGAGGGATAATATCAAAAGTTTATGTAATTTATTTTGCTAAATCAATATTTTTTGTCCAAATTCTAATAAAAAAGGGATCAAGTGGAAACAATGAATTTTCGAAGGGATATAAATGTAATTTTAAAACTTTTTGAGGGGAAACTGTAATTTCATATTTTTAAATGAAATTATTATTTTTTTATTTATACGGGCGTTGTGTTTGCCCATAAAATGATTAGATCATATTAATTTGAACTTGAATATGTACGAATTTATGTTAATCATAGAACTAGGTCGTGCTTATACATACATAGCATCTATATGTTTTAGGTATAATTTGTTTGGCTACCTAGCTTTTGTTAATGAGTTTAGTATTTAAACAACTACACTAATTTAAGAATCAGAAGGATATAATCTAAACTATGTAATAAAAACAATATTTCATGTACACGGCGGGGTTCTCTCTTTTATTCTTTTTTATTTTTTGTTTGGCTTTTTTGGGTGAGAAAATGACATAACATAATGAGCTTTAATGATTGTGTCTTTTTCCTTTTTTATTTTTATTTTATGACAATTAACTTTTTGGTAGGTAGTAATCTATCAACCTCGTCAAAATATTTTATGAGAGAAATAAATTCTTCATATGAAATATACATTTGTAATAAAATCCAATAAATCTCCTATGTTATTTTTTGTGATAGTACTTACAATTATCTATATCTGTTGGGGCTTTTTATGACACCCTAGGAAAAAAATATTATTGGTTACAATATTAATGGTTATGATTAAAAATTATGATAAATAACTATTATTAATCACGATTGAATAAAATCGATGCAAAAAATTCATCACGAAAAATTATTTGTCACAGCCAAGACTCATGGTAAAAATATACGTCATGCCTTTTACCATAGTAAATATTTTAACCACCCTCACAAAAGTTACGGTTAACAATTGTTGCGAGACTGTAGTAAATAACTATTTGTATAATATCAATCATAATTAAATATTATATTTTTTGTAGTGACATAATTAATTCTAAGTATATATAATGTATATAGAATTTTCATATTTTTTTGTTAATATCAATAAATTTTGTAAATTTTGACTAATGAATGAATTTAAAAAATGAAAGTCAAGGCCTCAAGGGTACTAGACGTAAGTTCCCAAACCACAAGAGGCTACGAATAATTACGCCAAATCTTAAGAGATGCCAATGTACTTATCCTAATATTAATCTATTGTGACGATTTGACATCCGTCCCAAGCCACACAACCTAAAGCAACACGAAAACAAAAAAGAATTCATTGTAAAAATATACCCGACTTTGACTTTCTATAGACAACGTTTTCTTCAAAGCGACGATTATTTTAAATGCGACAAAAATCTTTTTACAATTTTTCAAACTTTCATTAAATTCAAATCAAATATAAGAACGAAAACAAAAACATTATAGGTTCAAATTTCAACTCGACTTGACTCATGACATGTTGAAAGATTCATACCAATTGTGATGAAAATCGAATCTCTCTACAATATTATCTAATATTTTTGAAAATAAATAAAATTAAAATTCTCAAATACAACAATTCTGAAATCTCGAAACCGTCTAAGAATAACAAGAATGCCTCATAAAGAAGCTAAGAACTCATGCGTTCGAATTTTATCAGATGCTTGAGTATTTTTTTTCACTTTTATGTTAGTTTATTATAATTTATTACTTTATTTATTTTTATATTTGTGTCATTTGATTTGTTAGTGATGTATTAATTTATTTTTTGAGATGTCGATGTGATGTAAGTGTCACTCATGCAAAGAAAAAACCATAAGAAATTAGAAGTTCCACCGTGCATGAAACACGTGAAAATATCCTATTAATTCGAGGATTTAAAATATTTTTTTAAGATAAGGTGTAACATATTTTTTGTTACACTTGTCACCTAATTGCTGGACGTGCACTTATAATATAGTTTTGAAAAGTATTAACTATATAACAAGGATATTAAAATCAAATAAATATAATATTCCTAATGTAAAATATAATATGAAAAAGATAATGTTTTTCTTAAAGTAAGTTATTTATGTTCAAGTGTCAAAAAGATTAAGATAAATGTCCTAAAAATTTTAAAACTATCTACCACTAAAATGGAAAAGGGGGACAAGATAGAATGCGCGTCGTACCATGCAATAATTGTGTGGTACAAATTGATCAAAGTGCAACAAGAGATAAGATCATTTTTGTTTTCTCCTTTGAAATTGTAAATTTCATGTCTATGTTAATATCATAAAGAATTGAGTGGATAGGTCGATTTGATTAATATATTAATATAATTATAAATAATAAAATAATTTATAATAAATTTATAGACAAGTGGAATAAGTATTCATCTGTAATGTACGGATAATTCAAAAAATTATTCAGTATATTGTTGGACTCACCTTAGACATATATCGAACACATTATCCGTGTGTTTAAAAATCTGATATACATTGGTAAAAATTATTAACTTGTAAGGGCAAAAATATAATTTATTGTGTAGAAGGCATACACTAAACATTTACAACCCACCACACCATATAATTTTCAACACTACTATAAATACTAAAATATTAATTTTTTAAGGGGGGCTATTCATTGATTAGACCCATCTCTCATGAAAACAACACCTTTTTGCGGAAATTGCAATTCACCTGGTGCGCAATTGTGCCGAGGTAAAATTCCCGATTTATTCCTTTAGCAAAAAAACCTCAACCAAATCAAAATCTAAAATAAAAAAAAAGACATAATAGTCGATGTATCTGACACGTTTTAGATATATTTAAGGGTTTTTTTAATAATTTTTTTAAAAAAATTGAGTGTTTTAAAAAGAACAAAAAAAAAAGAGTTTTTGGTGAATAAAAAAGAAAAAAAATTAATTCACTTATCTCAAAACTAAAAGTTTTGAGATGAAATTATGCAGCGGCAGCTGAAAAAGACGCAGTTCTGGAGTAGCATTTTCTGTTAGTAGTGTATCACGTTTTCTGTCCGTAGTTTTTATTGTAGCCTAGCGTTTCTATTAGTGATTTAGCGCTTTTTGGCTTCACTGTGGTAGAAAGTATTTTTCACACAACAGAAAATCACAAACTCAGATATTCTTTTTATGCTCTGCACTTGTGCAATGGAGGTGATCTTTGAGTGTTCTCAACACAAATTACTAAAAATTTGAGAGATGGTAATTATAATTTAATTAATTTAAATTATTAAAATATTTTCATTACATAAATTTTAAAATAAACTAATTATATATATTTTTTAAGCTCTGTATTCTGATTAAGAATTGAGAAGACAAACATGTTTATTATGTTTTACCTTAATACCTTATATCTCATGATTTAATTTTATAAAAAATTGAGAACATATAAAATAAAAATTTATATAGCCGTAAAAATGGTGTGCCGCGTCCAATTTTTTGAAATTTTGCATGTTGTCGTATTTTGTTCGGGTCCATACATAAATACTCATACATTTAATAGGATTCAAACTCATAATCTTAATCATACGTTAGTGAAATAGAAAGAATGATCATCAATGGAATGTGAAAAATATCTAATGGGGTCGGTCGTATGTTTTTAATATGGGATAATAAATTACTTCTAACAGCCAATACATTTTTTCTCCCTTCTTTTTCTTCATCTATTTCTTTCTCCTCTTCTCCAAGTGTTTGGAATCTTTTTCCAACTTTTTTAAAAAAATAAATAAGATTATAGAGGCACCAATTGCTACCTCTGTTTAATTCAAGAGTTTGTATTCGGTTCAATCATTGGTATGATTTTTAATACATTGTTTGAAAGACATCAATTTTGTGGTGTTGGTCGATTGAAACAGTAGTTACTGATTAGTTATAAATATTTGATATTGATAATTAATATATAATTGAAAACCAATTCACTAAAAAAAAAAAAGAAACTATCATTTTGTCTCCATTAAAGAAAACCCTATTCCAAAGATTTGATGTTAATTCCTGAACAATAGTGAATTTTTTTTTTTTTTTTAACAGAGATCAAGAAAATACGAACTTATCGCTTTTGGATAATAATACAATAATGAGGTGGGATGTTATTTAAAAAAAATACTAAAATGGAATAAAAGTCAAAAGAGATTGATAATTGATAAATTAGGAAAAGATGATGAAATAGTCCAAAAGGAGAGTTGATGAGGATATGGACACTTCACTCTCACTCATTAATGGATGAAAGTGTTGCTTGGAATTGAGGCCATCCCAAATTTTTCAAAAAGCCTAATGAATTCTCAACCTACACTTTTATTTTTTTCCCCCTTAAACAACTGCCACTCAACAACCACCTCTCTTTCTTGGTTACAAAGGTTTCTGCTAAAATATAAAAAAATAAATTAAAAAAAAAATTGAAAGAGTAATTGAATTCTTAGTTGAAATTTTTTGAAAGCTTTGTTTGGTTTAATTTTTAAAGCTTTTTTTCTTCTGGGATTTCTGTAAGATAGAGAGATAACGATAAGGATAAATTATATCTGTGTTTCTGAATATTAGGTCGAATTACAGAGACACTCTTTTTTTCTTTATAAATTACAAGTACATTCCATGAAGGAGGGTTGGTGTAACATATTATAGGGGTAATTGTGTAAAATTTTATCGATGAATAGGGGATGTAGTTGTAATTATATTTACAATGTCAAAAGATGTACTTGTAATTTTGCCTATAACATGATTTATTTGTGTGATTATACATAATTTTAGGGGGTTTTAATGTAATCTATTAAAATGATAAAAGATAAGTATTTGTTAGTGTAATATACTATAGGGGTGTTTGCATAAAGTTTTGCGACTAAATAAAAAAGAAGGGCTAATTACGTTTTGCCATTCGAACTGACCGTTTTTTCACTTTAACAATTAAATTATTATTATTTTTTGCATCAATTTACCATCTCAACTTTATAAAATTTTATATTTTACCATGTATAACTTTTTACAACCAAATTTTTTGTCAAAAAATATTATATGCAGTACACATACGATATTTTTTTAAAACTAAAGGCCCAAGAACCGATCCTGGACCAAGTAGTCCTAGGCGACTGGATTGGGCTGGTCTCATATATTGATTAGATCGGCCTAACCTAATTTTTTATTGATTCAATCTGCTCCTAAATTGAATTAATCCAACTCGACTCAATATGCATCTTGATGGGAGCACTTGTAATCTACCCTGTAAAATAAGAGGAAACATGTAGCTAAAGAGTTGGGTTGCCAAGTACCTTTCTTCCTGTCCACGTTTGTCTGGCGGCCACTTTGTACATGGATTGGGCCTCAAACGTACCTTTATGTTGGGCCAGGTCTTTCTCTAAATTGCAAAGAAGGACCCAAGCTTGAGTTTGTTTGATTAGTAAGGTAGGCCGATAGACAAAAGTTTGAATGGGCCAATTCCTTGGGCTTTACTTTACACCAACAAGCCCACATTAATAAAGAGAGAAAATTAAAATGAGGGAAAAAACAAAAATTCAAAAAATACCATAAGCTTTGATGAAAGTTTGAATCTTTATTATGAATTAATATTATATTTCGCATTTTCATTAAAATTAATTAAGCTTATAGTGCCTAATTTTTTTTGAGGGGTTATAGTGCTTAATTTCAAGATATATTTTGTAATTTATTGCATGAAATGTTTATAGTTGTCCATCAATTCTAAGGACCATATATTAGTATATTGACATTAATTCTATTTATTGTTGTTAGAGGACGGGCTAAAAATCCATTTTTTTTCCATCTAAGTTGTGCATTATTTAATTTATTAGGCACAAAAGTGGGTAAATTACCCTTTTGGTTCTTATACTTGGGGCCAAGTTTTAAGTTTGGTCCTAAAATATTTTGAGGCACGATTTTAATTCTTAATTTTTTAAAAAATATTACAATTTTGGTATAATTATTAAAATTAAGGTTAAAGAAACAACCAATGGAATAAAAGAATATGACCGTATTTCAGATATTACGTGTAGAGTAAAGAGAGGAGGGGCGATGGTGAAAAGAAAAAAGAGATAGGGAGATCTCTCCGATGACTGAGCAGATGACAATGGATGAGGATGGAAAATAATCATCATGTCGGGCTTTCAAATAATGGTGGTGTGCCAGCAAAAGGATGGTGGACGGTGGCAAAAACGAGGAGAAGAAAAGGGATTGCGCAAAGGATTTCACGGAGGGGAGAATATCAAGAAGTCACTGATATGGGTTGATTGGTGATGGGTAGGGTACAAAATGACCGTGGTGGGATGGACTCTCAAATGGTGGTAGTGGGGTAGCAAACTGTGATTGTTGCATAATAAAAAAATTGGGAAAGAGACAAAGTCAGACAAATTGTCTTCTTCATATTCTGATAATTTTACCTCTAATTTCGACATGAACTAAAATTATAGCATTTTGAAAAGATTATGAACTAAAATTACGCCTTAAAAAATTTATATACCAAAATTAATTTTTAACTTAAAACATAGGGGCTAAAAATGTAATTTACCCTACTAAAGTTACAACTATTCAGTTTTGGGGAAGTAAAAAAAATACAAATGTAATTAGGTCTATACAAACGACCTCGTATTGACTACTTTTTCCACTCGATGCGTTTCCCGGGTTAAAACGGTGGGCCCGGCAACAGCTATTCGGAGCGCCCTTGGAGCCAACGGTGGAACCCAAATACCCAACTAGGCAAATCAGATCAACCTTCTGCAGTGTTCTTTCCCACTCCGACTTCTCTGCAATTCCAGTTCCCAGCTCCGGTTCGATCCCTTTCAATTGCAGTTGATGTTCAGCGGATTCCCAGGGGGCCGAATCTACAGTCCATTCTCAACTCAAATCTCGTATTCCGAATTTTAGAATCGTTGTTTTAATTATTGTTGCGGAGATTAGCTTAATTTGGCGTGTGTTGAGGTGTGATTGTGGGTTTTTAGTGATATGGTGGACTTTGGACATTTAGTGATGTGAATGTGATATCGGGAGTGCTAGATCAAGGTGCTTGATTGAAGATATGGCGTGGTTTAGTGGGAAAGTCTCTTTGGGGAATTTCCCGGATTTTGCTGGGGCGGTGAATAAGCTGAGTGAGAGTGTTAAAAATATCGAGAAGAATTTTGATAGTGCCCTTGGCCTCGAGGAGAAGTCGGATGCTACTGGTAGCAGTAGTGAAGGTATGTGTTGTTTCGTTTGAGAAACTTTAGATTGGATTAGTTCAGTTTTATTGTTAATTTACTGTAGGTATGGTTAATGTGGCTCAGTTTGTAATTGTTTTTAATTTTCTGAGAATGGTGAATTTGAAATTAAAAAAAGTAAGAAATTCATATCTTTGTGAATTCGCATAAGATTTGCTGTTGTATATAAGCTAGATAATAGTTCAGATAATAATTTTGGATTGACAGCATTTTTCATATTACATTGAAATGAGGTTAGTTAGAACATCAAGGTTATGTGGCTTTCCTGAAATATGACACATTCCAAAAGTTTGGCGAGTCTAGGTGTTAGGCATGATGCTACTAGTGAAGTAGGAGTTCTTATGCAATAATCAACTTTATGCATATGAAGGTTTTATCAAATATAATTCCAGGTAACTAAAGTAGTAAAGTTCTCGTGTGATAATTCTATCTGCTGATTGTGGGTTGTGATCATCAACCAACCATAAAAATGAATGGTTTCTTCTTAACAGCATCTGGGTTATGGCCATCAGCTACAGACCGGAAGGCCTTGTTTGAACCCATCATGGGATTTATGGGGCAGAAAGGTGAGGAGGGTACTGTTGAATCATCTGAAAAGCCTAATTCCTCAAAGCCTACATCACCTGTAAAGGAAGAACCAGTTAAGAATGATAGTTCAGCCAATCATGCAAGTGAAGAAATCTCATATGAAGAGGAAGCCAGTGGAAAGGTAGAAAAGGAAGATGCAGAGACAAGATCTACAGAGGAAATACAAGATAGCAGTGGGGAGCCAGAAGATAAAGCTGCTGCCCACAGTGAAACTGAGTTGGTTTCACCTTCGATTCCTCTTGAAGTATCTGAACAAAAACCTATGCAGGTTGCTCAAACAGAATCTGTAAACAATCTTCAAGAGGAGAGGTCAGAAGAAGCACTGCCCACATTGTTGGAGTCAATACAACCAGAATTGACAAGTCATATGGGTCAAGTGGAAGTTAGTGCTTCCATGCCTAGAAAGGATGATGCTACTGGTTTGCCTGAGAGTATACATGAACAGAAGGAACATGAAGTAGAAGTCAAAGAAGCTTTTCAAGCTCAAGCTCCAGATGCATCATCTGATGGCCAAGATGAAAGCGTAGAGTCATTCATTCCTGATTCTTCTCATAAGACTGGAGATGCTGAAGACAAGTCCAGAGAAAACTTGCCCACTTTACATACTAACGACATTGAAGCTTCAGAAGCAGCCTCTGATTTGGTTGCACATCAGGATTCAACCATTGCTGAATCAGTTCAGCTGAAGCAGCACTCAGATGATGACAGTGATGCAAAAGAACAACGTCTGAGTGCCATGACAAACTCGTCTGATGTTACAGATTCTGTGGCTGAATTGGAGAGAGTGAAGAAGGAAATGAAAATGTTGGAAACTGCATTGCAAGGAGCTGCTAGACAAGCTCAGGTATTAAGTCATTTTATTCTTGGAATGATACATGCTTCATATGCCACTACTGGATTTTCCTACAAGAATGATGATATCACAAGCTAAATAAAATAAATGAAAGTTTTCTTAATGAAGAAAATACTGTAACTGATAAGACTATAATCTCTTATCTGTTGTTTGGGTCTGATCTTCATGCGAGGTGAAATTGTTCTGGACTTAATTTAATGTAATGGGATGCATCGAGAAGTGCTAGTAAAGAGTTAGATCAATTCAATAAGTTTCCCAATATTAGATTTGTTACTGAGTTAATTGGGATGTGCTAGAAGGGTGATCTTCAGCGGGAAGCTGGTAAACTACCAATTGTTTCTCCAATTATTGATTGCCATATCACGTCTCTTTGGATAGGCAGACACATGGAACTGTATGTCATCAATAGCACCCAGTGGGATGCAAGTTTATCTCTACATCCAACTTAATACTTGATACAGTTAACTTGTTAAGTTTCTATCCACCTCACAAGCTTACTTGATTTTCCTTTTCTCCCCTAAAAGAAATAAAAAGTGTCAATCTGAATTTTTTAATTATTTCCTCTCAGGCCAAGGCTGATGAAATTGCAAAGTTGATGAATGAAAATGAGCAGCTAAAAGCTGTAATTGATGATCTGAGGGTGAGTAAATACTCTATTCTTATAGCTGGGATTTTGGATTTCCTACTTAGGTTCGTTTTTTCCTGTCTCTGTGTTGCTCTCTCCATCATTCCTTTATGTTATTGAACAAGACTGTTTTACTCATTCTTTCTCGTGGTGCTTACAAAATAGGTGCAGAAAACAGTGATAAGATTCTATCATTTCCCCTCATTCTATTTGATGTTGCTCATGGTGACCAAAAAGATGTGATGCCAGGGCCTTCTTGCTTTCTTTCTGCTTGACATGAATTTTCCATTTTGCAGTTTCATTCAATGAATTTTCTGTTGCTAGCTAGGATTTGATATTTGAGTTTGTAGGGGGAGAATGAGCGTGTACTGTTAGCTTTACTCTACTCCTATTTCTTAGTTCAGATGCAAGTTCTTACATGCGCAGATGAGTATGTTTCTACTATCCATTCTTTTTATGTCCTGCAAGTAATATCATATTAGTTGTTCTCTGGTATGAAATAAAGGGTGCTGGTCCGAGCACAGGACTTTTTTGTGGAAATAATGATCTTCAGAGTCAAAATGTATAATTATGTTTGAATTGAATCCATCTAGTAAAAACAAGGTTAAGAACATAATAATACCTAAAAGAAGAGCAGCTTGGCTGATGTGGAACTTTTAGTATCTTCAGTAATGAGTAAAATTAGTCCATGTGAGGCAAATATGGGATAAAAACTAATACGAAAGAGTGAAATATATGTGTAATCATGAAACTGGAAGCCTGCTGTAGTTTCAGATGCCATGATGTAGTTAGCTGTGTATGCTGCGAGTTAGTATTATTTTAACAATCTTTGAACCTCTTTGTCACAAGTTATTGCATTTTGTTAGCTCTTTTAATTCCAGCTTCTAACATATCCTGCAAAAATCTTTCTTTCTCTCCACCGATAAATGAGCATTTTTTTGCTGTTATGTGCTGTGAGCCAATCTTCTGTCCTGACATACATATGTGCATCTATGCGCACTATTATACGTGCTAAGTTTGAATGCATACATAACAAGTATGTGTGTAGACATATAAAAAAATCATGACTAACTGGTTTATTGCAGAGAAAAACAAGTGAAGCTGACATTGAATCTCTACGAGAAGAGTATCATCAGAGGGTGGCAGCACTTGAGAGAAAGGTATACCTAGCAGGTGCTATTTCTTGTTTGATTTCATGTTGGCACAATGCTATTGCTATGGCATGCCTTGTATGACCTTGGAAATTCTTACTGTAGTCACAGTGTTCACATATTTGAGATATAAATAGGTTTGAAGTACTCATTACTCTTATTATATTGGATTTGCTTCATTTGAGTAGTAAATAGTAATTAGCTTTGGTGTACCTAGTCTGCCTGTGTACCAGCTCAAATTTTCAACTTTCTGATGTGCTTGAAATTGTTTCTCTGTTTATTTCTCAAATAGGCTAATCTGTTAATGCATCAATGCATGCCATTCTAAATGCTGATTTGAATCCTTTTTATTTATCCATTGTTTTCAGACACTTGATAGCACATGTATGGTGAATGGACTGCAAGTTCATACTTTGACTGATTTTTTGGAGAAGTTAGTTTATTTGAATGGTTGTTGTGTATCTTTTGCTTCACTTTTCTCTTGTTGGGGGATGATTTGTCCTATGTTCAGTGTAACTTATTTTTTATGCATCTATAAACTTCTTGTTTTCTACTAGGGACAGCCTGATTTATAAACTGAAAATTTATTTAAACATTTTGATGTTTTCAAATGTCAATTAGCAATGTACAAACTTAATTATGTAAAAAACTTATGAACTCCTGTATACAGTCTCAGCATGTGTTGTTTCCCATAGGGTTTTTTTGTTATTCTCGTGTACGTGACCAAGGATGGCTAAAGTTTTCATTATGAAACCACACCTTATTTGGTACATGCGTGATGAGAGCCGACTTGAGCACCTTCATTTCGTTAGCACATATACTTGCATTTACTCTGCATCCTTGCCAAATTACTCACCTTTTCTTGACCTCAAGTGATGTCTAGTTGGTCTATGTGCCCTGCATAGATTTTAAGTGCCATTTACTTTTTCTGATTTATTCATGTTGTAATACGGACTTGAGTGGTTGACTAGCTGTCTTTCAGGTTTATGCTCTTACTAAGGAAAGGGATACACTGCGTAGAGAACAGAGTAAGAAAAGTGATGCTGCGGCTCTTTTGAAGGAAAAGGATGAAATAATCAGCCAAGTGATGGCCGAAGGTGTGAACATCTATATGAGCTGGGTTGAAAATGAGTTCCAACATTTTGATCCAGAAGTTTTAACTGTCTTAAAAGTCTTCCGGTGTTGCTAGAAATGTAGAACGGGTTATAATTATAGACAAGGTATCTATTGTTGTCTATGAAAGTATCTAAGGGAGGATTGGAACTAGATGATTTGCTTTATTATAGGTAAAAAAAATTTGGCCCGATTGGCTGGCAGGAAAGGTTCTGTGCTTAGGCCCCTTTTCCTCTTCCCAAGTTTTATGGCCATTCTGTGCGAGCAATTTTTTTATTTTTGAATAATAATCAGAATTCAATGAGTCTTTTTGGCAGGTGTAATGGTTGCTTAAGTTGTCCAATATTATTCCTTGTAACTGTCTAAGAATTCAATACTGTTCTTTTCTTTTCTTTTTTCTTTACATTCTAGGTGCTGCAGCTTAAATGGTTTTATTGTTAGTTCCTTTTACTGCAGGGCATCACACATGGTTTATTGTTGTGAGTTTCCTAAATTTCTAAGAAGTTAGATTTGAGAGCAGTGCTTAGGCAGGTATGACTAAGAAGAGTTAGATTGAAACTGATGACCAGGTTAGAGTCAGAGCTTCCAGGGCCTCACCAGTAGAAGAGTTTTCACATGCATTATGTTGGATAAGCTGTTACTATCTTTCCCTTCAGAAAAATGTTATCTTTGTTGCAGTTCATGGTTCAGCCACTAGTCCAGGTTACCTGAGTAGACATCACGACATGGGTAGCTTGGTCCATCTGTAGGGACCCAAGGACCTGGGCTTCTTGCCTTGTAAATTTATAGTTTGGCCCTAAGCAATTGGCCCAAGTTGCTAAAATTAATGTTTATAGGTAGGAGTTTTTGAGGCGTATAAACTAGACATAGTGTACACTCTCACAACCGATGTAGGACGAGGGCTTACAAAGAATTAAGGTGACTTACATGCACATACTTTTGCTGGATGAAATGGCTGGAAGTAGATTTTTTCTTCCCTTCTCTCGTTGTGGTAAGAAGTTCTTGCTAAATGAGAGTTATAAGTTTCTGAGAAATACGTTCAATATAGTTCTGTGCTGACTTATATATTTGCATGTATGTGCGCTGACTTGTATACATCTTCCAATTATTTTTGGACTGATGCTGGTATTCAAATACTAATACTAGTTTCATCATGCTTCTTATATTCTCCAGGTGAAGAGCTGTCAAAAAAGCAAGCTGTGCAAGAATCTCAGATAAGAAAGTTAAGGGCACAAGTATGTATATCTAGGATCAGTTTTTATATATTCCCGTCTTTCTTCTAAACTATTAACATGAGGAGCCTAATATGTATTTCCCTGTATTTTCTTGAAAGCTAGATCAGAGAGCTTGAGGAAGAGAAGAAAGCATTGCTTACAAAGCTACAGGCAGGTTTTCTTCTGTACTGTTTTATTCAGTAACAGCTAGTTTTAGCATGATAACACATTTATACCAGACATTGAGCCTTTCCCTAATTTATTTATCTTCCAACACAATTAGTTTTCTTATGTACTCTGCCTAGAGTAATTTTTGTGCATTTGGGGTGACTAGTTTAGGTCCACCAGCATTTTTGTTTTCACAGTGAGAGCTAGACCCATATTGCATGAGATAATCAGTCTCTCAACAAGCCCATAAAAATTGTTGTTTGCGTATGACTTTTCTCTTTGTTACTCGTCGCATTAGATTAGCTAAGATTTCTGTAATGCAAATAGTAGCAATATACTTAAGTCACATCCTGATTGCCATGTAACCTTGGATCACTTGCCTTGTGGAATGTTGATTTCTTTCAAAATAGTAGTAAGAAGAATAAAAAGTGCATCTTTTTCTGTCTTGATTATGATACGGACATCCATAGCGTTAGTGTGTTCTTTTGCTTGCTCGTATCCTCCTATATCATGTCACATGAACTTTTAATGGTAATATTGCAAATTTACTTTGAGCTTTCGGTGCATGATCGTGTTTCTTTCTCCCTGCTTTTCCTTTAGTGCTTCATGTATGTAGTGTTTATATATTGTATGTATCTTTCTCATTAGAATCACCCATGGATTTTGATGTGTCATCTCCAGGCTGAAGAGAGTAAAGTAGAGAGCATAAAAAGAGATAAGACAGAAACTGAAAAGTTGCTTCAAGAAACTGTAGAAAAACACCAAGCTGAACTTGCAACTCAAAAGGAATACTATACAAATGCTCTGAATGCAGCGAAGGAAGCTGAAGCATTAGCAGAGGCACGTGCAAACACTGAAGCAAGAACTGAACTGGAAAGTCGTCTGAGAGAGGCTGAGGACCGTGAGAGTATGCTAGTTCAAACACTTGAAGAACTAAGGCAAACTCTGAGCAGAAGGGAGCAGCAGGTTAATATCTGGAATGCTTTGAGAATACTAGCTCATTTATTAACTCTTACATTGGCTGTTGTCTTCATATTGGTGCAGGCAGTTTTTAGAGAAGATATGCTTCGCAGGGACATTGAGGATCTTCAAAAGCGATATCAAGTAAGTTTAGCTTTTCCAGATGCAATATCTTTTTGTTTGAAGACATGTATATGGATGTCTGTAACCTCATACAGAATCACTCATCCCTAGGCAAGTGAGCGTAGATGCGAGGAGTTAATAACCCAAGTTCCTGATTCTACAAGGCCTCTTTTAAGGCAGATTGAAGCAATGCAGGTTTTACTTTGTGATCACTTGGTCTTTTAGATGATTACACTTGCATGCCTTGTTTTAACCTCTTTATTGCTTAACCTATTATTTTCAGGAAACAGCTGCTAGAAGGGCTGAAGCTTGGGCTGCTGTTGAAAGATCTCTAAACTCACGACTTCAGGTTTCTAGAGAAACTTGTTCTGGCTGCTTGTTATTTTACATTTGGGATATCCAAATACAATATTCATTTAACATGCAGGAAGCAGAGGCCAAAGCTGCAGCTGCAGAGGAAAAGGAGCGTTCTATAACTGAGCGTTTAATGCAAACTCTATCTCGAATAAATGTTCTTGAAGCTCAGGTTTTTTTCCTAGGTTCATATATTAGTTGTTGAGATAAGCTTTATTGATGATTTGCTTATGTTAGGAAAGTTTTGCAGATATCATGCCTTAGGGCTGAGCAGACACAGCTAACAAAATCTCTGGAAAAGGAGAGACAGAGGGCAGCAGAAAACAGACAGGAATATCTTGCTTTGAAGGAGGAAGCCGACACTCAAGAAGGTCATGTGAATCAGCTAGAAGAAGAAATTAGGGAACTCAAAAGAAAGCACAAGGAGGAATTGCATGAAGCACGGACACATCAGGAACTTCTGCAACAGGTTCATTTTATATTTCTTCTGATATGTGCCAAAACTGCTTTATATAATGTTGATCATACAATCTAGATACTGCGATTTGTTCAATGACTATCTTTTGCTGCTTCTTTACTCTTCCAAGTCGAATCTGTTAACTTCTTTTTGGAGTGTTCACATGTTGAATATTTTTTAAAATCCCTAAGGTTCGAAGAATCTCCAAAGTACGATGTGATCTGGCTGCTGGTGAAAGAATGCTTTCTTGATCCTTTGTTTTCTTTTAAGCATGTTCGAGCCCCTTGATCATTCGGGCCAGAACACTGTTTCCACTAAAATTTTACTTCTAAACATAGTTTATCATGTGTGGTTATAACTTGGTTGACTTTTGACAACTCAACGTATAACAGCATCGCATGGCTGCTAGAAACTGTATGTTGACATATATAATATTTCTAGTGTTTCAATTAGTGATTGATGTTAATTGAAAATCTACTAGCTTAGTTACTCTATTATATATTATTGAACTGGAACTAACAAGTTATGATGCAAGTTCTATTTTTAATGCAATTCACATGCTTGATGAATTCTTAAGTATTGTTCAACCTCAACTTCCATTGATGGAACCTCACTGACCCTATCAATAGATATTCACATAAAACAACTTGTGAAGAAGTAAAAGTAAGAAAATACATTGGTGTCGCTATAAGCATTATGTTCCATCTAACCATCAAAAGCAGTAGGCTTCAGGTTGTACAAGCTTTTTACTTGACTACGTACTCTGTATTCGTTGTGTAACTCCAATAATGAGAATGGTACTTCTTACATGCTTGATGAAGTATAATTTTTCTATTGCAGGGTTTTTTCTCATGATTATTAGCTCAGATTATCGTTCACCATGTACTGGTTTACTGAATAAGCTTGTTTTATTTAACAGGAACTA
>NC_026147.1:8093497-8103020 GCF_000512975.1 Sesamum indicum
TCGAGTCGATCAGGAAAGGGGTGCTCACCTTCATTCTCCTGCTATTCCTGGTCAAGGCCCTATACTGAGGCAAAAGTCCGCTGCACTTGAAAATGGTATTCAACATCTGCTATATGGCGTTGACTTGTCTATGTAATCTGCTTGTTGCTTGACAATGTACTCTAACAGGCCTGGTTCGTAAGCTTTCAAGTGCAAGCAGCTTGAGCGGTATGGAGGAAAGCTATTTTCTGCAAACAACTTTGGACTCATCTGAGAATTTATCTGAACATAGAAGTGTAGGAGACGGTACAATGAGTCCCTATTTTATGAGAAGCATGACATCAAGCACTTTCGAAGCAGCCCTTCGTCAAAAGGAGGGGGAGCTAGCTTCTTACATGTCTAGATTGGTATGAATTAATTCTGTGATTGATTGAATTGCATTTGGAGTTAATTTCTGCGATTCATAGACTCGCCTCCATTCATCCTACCCATAGTGTATGCTGTGTAGTATCCAGTCATTTACACTATTACTGTAATGAGGTTCATGTTTTAAATTCCATTTCCTGGTACCCTGTTCTAAATCCATGTTGTAACTGTAGTTTGTTACCCTCTTCAGGCATCTATGGAATCCATTCGTGACTCTCTCGCTGAAGAGTTGGTTAAAATGACTGCACAGGTAACTTTGCGTGTTCTCTTTCCAACCCTCAGATAGGGGGACATCAGAACTTATAGTCTCTCTATTCGGCTTGCAATGTGGTGTATCCAATATTTAATTTTTTTTTATGTTAAGTGAGAAAATTAAAATGTCTATACCTACAATTACTCGAAACAAAAAATTGTCAAGTTCTGTCTGCTTCTCTGAGAATGTAAGTTTATCTTAAACTATTTATGTTGCAGTGTGAAAAATTGCGGGCAGAAGCTGCTACCCTTCCTGGAATACGAGCTGAACTAGAAGCACTTAGACGGAGACACTCAGCGGCTCTGGAGTTGATGGGAGAACGCGATGAAGAGGTATCAGTTTTTCCCTTTAGTGTATAGCCAAAAACTACATTTTTATTCAAGATACATGTTCAAGAAAAAGAAATTTGTTTGATACATCAGTCAAAATTTCAATGAGGAGGACCGCACAGAATTTAAGAAATTGCAAGATGACACTACGTGGCATATATGGAAGCAAAGCGCTTTCTATTAAAATGAAGACTACTATTGATTGCTGTCTTTTCATATGTTCTGAGATTGATGTAGCTAAACAGTTGAGAGCAAATTGAACTGTCTACCATCTAGTCATCATTTATGCTAGACAAATTTGGATGCCATGACCAGTACCAATAAAAATATTGAACCTTAGTAGTTATGCAGATCTTTTGTCTTTCCTGGAGAGAGAGGTGATCAAGAGATGGATAACATTCTTCTTAACCCTGTAAAGCTACGGTGTTGCATGCTTGTTACAGCATCTTAAAATGAAACCTGCAGCATGCATTTTATATTACTAGGGAGAACGATTAAATATTCTTTGTTCACACCGTCTTGCTGCTGCTACTGCAAACCAGTTGGAACAGCAAAATTTTAACATTTTTGAGCCCCTTAATGGTCTTCAACATTATTACCATATTTATTTGGTCAACATACGCCAATCTGCCGATACATGCTGCTCTGTTAACTTTACCCTTTTTAACTTTCATAGAGCTTTCCTTTTTGTGTATTAATTGCTGACATGTGAGTTAATTCCTGCAGTTGGAAGAGCTTCGTGCAGACATTGTTGATCTAAAGGAAATGTACAGAGAACAAGTAAACTTGCTTGTGAACAAGGTAATATTGTTTCTATACTCTTGATTACAGTTGGTAATTTCATTTTTCTTGCATATTCACTGGTGTCCCTGCATATATTATTGACAGATCCAAGTTCTAAGTTCATCTATTGGCGCTGCCAGATAGTACATCGAGCAAACTTCACAGGCCTATTTCATTTTGTCAAAATCTGATGATACAGTAGTACATGTATTATAAGTTTGCATCAATTGGTTATAAAAAATTTTCTTCTCGCACTTCAACTTGCTCGACTGATAATCCCCCCACCCCAAGTATTGTTATTTGGAGCATAAAAATGTTGTATAGTACGCATGCTAGTGTACGTCATATCTTAAGCTTTTGAAAAGTTATAATTCATCCGATATATACATACATATATATGTATATCTTTTATTTCGATAGCATAACTTTACTTCAATTGTGATCTCTGCAGTGACTGTTCCTTGCTCACACTATTATACCTTTGGTTTTCTTCATGATGATACTCAATTACTTCATTAACTTGCTATGGTGCCCTCTGTTTGAGACTTTCAAACGTATGTTCTTGTTCTTTTGATTCTTGGCTTCTGCAGAATCTTAAAAGGATTCTGGGAGGAAGCGGACATTGCATGGATTGAAAACAAAAACATGCCTGAACTTGATGCTGCCATTAATAGGTCTGAGCATCAACTTGAACTTGGATTCACCAAATTTCATCCAAGTTGAAGAGACGGAACTAAAAAATTCATCTAAGAACAAGTTTGATATTGCATTATGATTGACAACTCAGATTACAAGGACTAATTAAGGAATCAATTGCGTTAGATTTTCTAGATATTAAAGTTGGCGACCAAGACGAGATTCCACGACAACTAGAAGAGCATTTTGGGCACGATCAAGTGAGCTCAATCATGGATTTTGACATTCAGGCTGACCTACGAGACTTTCGTTATACATTTGACATGCAATATCAAAGTTCAACTTGTGATAGAAGTTATATGAGAAAATTAAATAGCTTTTCAACATGATTCGTGATCTTGACAGAAATAAAGTGCCAAGTAATGGGGGCATCTGGCAAATCATATGACCAGAAGGATCGATTCTTTATTTTTTTCTGACAGATTGGTCCACATCACCGATTTTTCACATAAAATGGTCCACACTTGACAACAATGTATGGTCCAACGCCCACAAGAATCGTGAGAATTTGTGCAAATGCAAAAGTCTAATCACATTCACCAGAAAATTTCCTACGGTGAGTAAAGTTTCACCGAATTGACAGAACACCAAACGGAAAACAACAAATGACCATAAACACGATGTCGCGCATTTCGGAACAAAACCAAAACTTAAAAAAGAGCAAAAATTCTTTTGCAATAATCAATACTGTAATTAACAGATTAATTTCATAACACTAACCACCAATTCACATGTTAAGCTTATGGTTTCGATTCCCAGCTGATTTAGTTCGAAATATGCGACCTCGCTGGATGATTTCAATGATGGTCACGTAATCTCTCCATATCTGTATTTGGTCTTAATGATGAAACAAGAACGTGAGACTTATTGGGTTCGTCCCCGACAACGACCCTCTGACGCTCAAGTTAGTTTGATCGACGTAAAAATATGCGAGCTGATAAGAATAGGTCGAAAATGACTAAATGCCAGTTACCTTAATTGATGTGCATCGGTGTATTTATAGGGCCCAACTGTAAGGATATTGTTCTACTTTAATAATAGGCAATTATTTTAGTTTAATAGTACGTGTTGATTACATATAATTATTTGATATTGATGATTAGTATATAGTTGTTATAGTTGATGGTTGTTGATATTGATAATTATCAATTTATTTTATAAATAATAATTCATCGATTTCATTTAAAAAAAATCAAAAATATTGATGTAGCTTTGATTTGAAGTAAGGGAGTGAATGAAAAAGTTACCCTCGACACAGTAACACTTCATATAATATTTTATTTATAGAGAGAAGTTTTGTATTGGGTATGTGTTGTCAAATCATAAATAGTAGTTGTTGGGAATTATCGCAACAGTGATGAGTCCAAAAAATCAAAATCCTAATCAATTATAACGAAGAATCGTGGGTTACTAAAAACTCCAAATATTACAAATCAATAATACAAGGGCATTAACAGATATATCTACAGATCTAAGAATACAGAAATACAAATAATATATTGACAAATCAATAGGAACAGAAAATGATAATAAGAAAGACAGCAACAGTAAACAACTCAGGGAGCCGAATTTGGTGAAGGTGTAGCTCATAGCCACAAAGGCCGGCAGCCCAAACACACTAGTTGCTTTAGAACCTGAATCCACCAAGGAATTCATCCACAAAGGACCACTCAAACCCCAATCCAAAATCACACAGATTTCCACTCAAAACCACTGAGAAATTCCACTTTGAAAATTTTGTTCATGAAAAACTTTTGGTTAAGAGAGAAGAAGAAGAGGGTTATTCTTTTTCTTCAGTTATCTTCTCTTTTACAGCCACCGAAGGTGGTAAATATATAGGGAAGCCATTAATATCGGTGAGAGCAAGAGAGAACGACGATTATGGAAAATCAAGAGGGAGAGGGATGCAGAGATAGAACTAAGGAAATAGGGTAAAAATGAATAAGGGTTGGGGTTCTACAGGGTTAAGTAGAAATCGGGTAGGGAGATTAGGGTGAACGGGATAATGGATAGGGCTTGAGCCATCCAAGTGGATTGTGTGGTGCTTGGCTTGGACCTATCAAATAAAGGTCATGGGACAAAATAACATAATAGAGTGTATATCAAAAAATTATATTTCAAATATTTGTAATGAAGTTGGGAATTTTAGGTTGTTGTAATGTGTATGCTGCCTATTTTAGATAATTGTCTTTTATTCCTTTTAACAATAATTTGATATTATAAATTATATACATCACATGTGAATCGAGCCTATAAATATTAGTCATTCTTGTATTCGAATTATATCATGTGCAAAATTTTCTAGAACTAAGGTTGGCGAGGAACCATGAATACAGATTAGTCTCGAACTTTGAAGAGTTATGCAATTTACCCCATATGATATGTGAAAATAAAAAAAAAATGACTGTGAAAAAAGAATTAGTAAATTGCTCCTCAGTGTCTTGGAAAATAAAGTAAATTACCTCCTATCAATAGTTTAGATATGAGATAGTTTGCTTCTTTTTTTAAAATACAAGAGATAATTTATCATTATTTTTTTTTTAGGTAAATGTAAGTTTCATTAATAAAACAAGATCGTACAGTACAGTGCTCAACTGGTGGTTTCTCCCTCGACAGGCCAAGGGATATGTCATAATCTATATAATGCACATGAACTAACAGAACGAGATAAATTAACACTGATAATCCTCTGTCTAATATCTTTCACAACAATGGTGGCTATGATATTCGGTGGTCGCTCCGTATGCTTAAAGTGTCTCAAATTTCGTTCCCTCCAAATGTGGTAAATGCAAGCAGCCAGGAGTGCACGATAAGCCAAGTTAATGATATATTTTCCTCTCCATTTCCTTGCAGCCCACTCAACGTCCCGTGACCACTCTCTATTAGGCCATTCAAACCGAACAATCCACCGAATCGCTGTCAGGCATCTTCTGGCATAACGGTATCGAAAGAATAGATGAGTATGTGTCTCCATTGCGCCCTCATCACATAATACGCATGCGCCTAGGTATGATAGCCATGGTTTATCAGCTGTGGATAGTTTCCCCAAAATCGCAAGCCATAGGATGAATATGATAGCCATGGTTTATCAGCTGTGGATAGTTTCCCCAAAATCGCAAGCCATAGGATGAAATTATGCCTAGGGATCTTCAGGGAACCCGAAAGTAGTAAAAACCAACTTACCTTAGGTCTCGGTGGGTCCAATAGCCTGTAAAGAGATGCAATTGTAGGTCGTCCCGTCTCAAATCGCCAAATAATACGATCTATCTCGCCATAAATTATTGGCAATGCATGCAAAATCTCCAAGCACTCAATGTCCATAATGAGAGGCCAATGCTATTACCCATCTATAATAACACTGCTGAGCTTGTCCGCCGTCCGAAGCCCAAGCATACGTGGACCCTATGGGAATCTCTCAATAAGGGGACCAAGGTGATGCCATGGATTGTGCCACAAATAAATGAATTCCCATCACCAATCTGATAGTCCACCATCAATCGAAGCAAGAGGCGTAGACGAAGGAGTTTCCTCCTGCCCCACGAACTCCCATTATCAGTGACCGTCCAAACAGATTTATCACGTAGCCTCCTGTTATATAACCATTCTACCCAAATTGATGTTCTATCACATTGAATAACTTTACACAACTTCTTGCTCATCAAGGCACAATTTAAAGTAGCAATGTCCCATAGACCCTGACCCCCCCTTCGACGCCGGCCTACAGACATCCCTCCATGCTACTTTGGCATATCCATTGGTCCCTGTGCCCTTCCACAGAAAAGCTCTCAGACGCTTCTCAATCTCCCTTATAACATCTTTAGGTAGGATGAATACAGAAATCCAATATATACTTAACGCCATAAAAACAGATTTAATAATATGTACCCTTCCAGCATACGATAATCTCATTCCTTCCCAACTCATTTTCCCAAACTTTGAAAACAAAACGTGAAAAAAAAAAAATCAACTCATTTTATGGCATGCATCATTTCTTTAATTTGTTTCTTTTTCTTTTTATAGAAGAAATTAAACTTGAACTAATATACGTCTTGAAAATTTTGGATGAGTCACCTCAACAATTTTAACGTGCTCTTATTTTCCACATCAAAGTACTCTACTAGTTGGTCACTAACCTAACCATTCAATAATTGATTTAGATCTAAGTTTGGCAATCAATTGTCCAATTTACCAACACCTTTTTTTTTTTCAAAAAAAGGGAGAACCACATAAACATTCATGGGATTAAGGTTTATTTGTACAAACCATCGCTGTTTCTTTTTTCAAATTATAGATATATCTATAAAAAATATCAACATCATATATACAAAATATTTTTATTTTTTAAAAAGTTACACGTATATCCTTAAAAAATGTTGATTTTATTACGCATAAAACTGCACATACTTTTTTATTATAGGGTGATTTTGATATTACACAAAAAATTAAAAATAATTTATATAAATAAAGCTTAAATGAGGAATATAAATATATTTATCCCTTAAAAACATGTGATGGAATCCAAAAATAACTCATGCCTTGATTATCTTCTGTTTGTGCCTGATTTTGTTGAATTAGATGCTAATAAATGTACCTCAACACGTGTCAAGATATAATGAGAGGTGCACGAATGTACGGTTGAACGCGGGAACAGAGGAATAGTGTCTCTCCAACAACAGATTACAGGTGTATCCTTCTGACTCGTAGAGTAACTCTAGATGCTTCGTCCTTAAATCTTGCTTCTTCCTTCCTACAGTGAACTCATCACGTTGTGAACGGAAAAAGTAAAACCCCCGGACCGACGGCGCACGTCATTACCGTCTCCACACTTCTCCCTGCTGTAAAACGAACGGTTCCCGGATTTACGCTCATTCGTCTTGGTTTCGTTCAGGATTTTCTTCTCTGCGGTTGTCGCGAGGTAATGTGGTTGATATTGAAGCTGAATGCGGATTTTTATGTGTGTATGAACGTGTAGAGTGAGTTTAAGGACTGTGCATGTCGGATTGTGGATGGAATGGAATGTGATGTGCGGGTCTAAATATGTGTATCTGTGTAGGTCTACGGTTGAATGTATGACGCTCATCCTGTTTAGATGATGTTGTGGTTCGGTTTTTATTTTGTACGGATTTGAATTAGTCATGAGCTGTAAAATCTTGGAGATGATAACAGTAGTTCATGATTCTATTGTGGGTGTTCTGAAGAGAGAGATGATTTGATGAGACGCTGTTGATTTTTTTGAGTGATTGTTATTTTCAGTTTTAAGTTTTTGTTGCTTTATTAGGATCTTGGAATGATTTGATGGAGATTTTTCTTTTTGAGTTTCTTTTGTTCTGGTGAGATTTTTCTGGATTTTAGGTTGAAATGCAAATTTAAAATATTGATTTATTTATATAATCGGATGTGGCAGACTTCAATTTGATGTCTACTGTATAACTGAGGTAAAGGAGGCTGCAACACAGAAACTGTCTCGATGTACAAGCGTGTGCCATCTAGAGATCTTGTTGATGGCTTTGATAGAGAAGAAATCTTAGGTAGGCTATTTCACATTCTGAGAGCCTACTACTTCTCTTCAATTTTAATGTATTGAACAGTCCTTTAAGTATTTTATAGCTATGTGCCCCCATCATCACTAATAAAATATAGATTGGACAAAAAGTTTTCCAGAGTGACATACGACATGGCCTTATCTGATGAAGAGGCTGGGACTGTTACATAGTCTTGTTCTTGAAGTCGCATAATGTCTCTAGGTTAATTAACCCTCGTGTGGAACTGAGACTCCCCGTAGTCACTCATGTGGGATGCAAATAGTATGAAATTGCATTATGCCCCTCTAATATGGAATTTCAGGCCAGTCACAGAATGGCGTGTGGAACGATATTGGAAATCCTTCATGGAAACGTCCCTTGCCACATGTTCTGGTGGCAACTATGACATCATTCTTATTTGGCTATCATCTTGGGTTTGTCCAATCTCCTTGAAGTCTTTTTTCCCTTGGGCTGGCTTTAAGGTAGGAATATAACTTTTCATGTTTGTGGGTCACTTATTTTCATTAACCAGGGTTGTCAATGACACATTGGAAAGCATTTCTCTGGACCTAGGCTTCAGTGGCAGTACCATGGCTGAAGGTGCTCTCAGTTTCAACTTTATAGTAAGAGATTTATCGAATATGATTTTTTGAATCTCTGCTGATGAATCTTTATTATGATCTGAAGGTTTGGTGGTGAGTACATGTTTAGGAGGTGCATTTCTTGGTTCTATATTCAGCGGTTGGATAGCTGATGGGCTTGGTCGTCGGAGAGCATTCCAATTATCTGCTTTACCAATGATTCTTGGTGCTTCCATGAGGTAAACTTTCTTGTTTCAAATTATTTAGTTGTATCTGCTAAGGAGGAAAGTATTACAACCATAAACCAAGAAAGATTGTGATATTACAATAGTTTTATTTTTGTCTTTAATGCTTTCTTAATCTTTCTGGCTATTTTTAATTTGTAACTTGGAGTGTTTTTAATAAACTCTCAGTGCCACGACGAGTGGTCTGGAGGGTATGCTTCTTGGAAGGTTCTTTGTTGGAACTGGAATGGGTGTTGGTCCTCCTGTTGCGGCTCTCTACGTGTCAGAGGTATGAAAGCTGACAGCCAAATTTCTTGCAAAGAAAGTCAGACACTGCCTTGTTTGTCATATGAACTAGTTTTCCGGATCATGAGTCACCTATTTAAGCAGGTCTCCCCAGCTTTTGTGAGGGGCACTTACGGGAGCTTCACCCAGATTGCGACATGTTTTGGACTTATGGCAGCTCTTTTCATAGGAATTCCAGCCAAAAAGGTTCTTGGCTGGTATGAGGCATACATGAAGATTTAGTTGTCCAATAGATAATTTCTTCGTTTCCTACAAATAATACTGCATATAAAGGCAGCACGATTTAGGTCATACATTTTTTGTGCAGTCAAAGCGGAATGTATCACAGCTTTACATTACTGTACTTTGCCAGAGTTATGCCTTGTTAGAGCCTCTTACATCTAATGGTTCTTGCAGGTGGAGAGTTTGCTTTTGGGTATCTGCT
>NC_026147.1:8103030-8140459 GCF_000512975.1 Sesamum indicum
CTTCTGATGGAGTTCTCTGCAGAGTCTCCACACTGGCTTTTCAAGGTGCTTCTTACCTTTCCCCTTTGCTTTGTGTTTCCACCATTACTTGTCCCTTACATGTAAAAGCTCAAAGTTAAGCAGTTTGTTTCTAGTGGAAGACTTTTGGGAGGGTCTGAGACTTGGTCGATTTATAGAGATGTATTCTTCCTTGTATATAACCATGTTCCGTGTCTCTTCACTTTAATTAACTCTTAATACTGCATGCCTCTTAATCTCTGAAAAAATCTGCTGGTTGGCATTTGAAATGATCAAGTTGTTATTATCATGGCTTGGCCCGTCTTTTCTTGCCTGAGTTAGAGTTCTTTTGATTGTTTAAGAAAGGAAGAATTGCTGAAACTGAAGAGGAACTCGAGAGGCTTTTTGGAGCATCACATGTTAAATCTATGATGGCGGAAATGTCAAAATCAGAAAAAGGGGATGAATTGGATGTTAAATGTTCAGAATTACTCCATGTACCTCATTCCAGAGGTACGATTGCTGTGAATTGTTCATTGTACATATTCTATTCTTTTTCCGCAGCTGACTTTATTGCTTTTCTTTTGGCAGTGGTGTTCATTGGCTCAGTCCTGTTTGCTTTGCAACAGCTATCAGGAATAAATGCTGTGTTTTATTTCTCTTCAACTGTCTTTAAAAGTGCTGGAGTACCTTCAGATATTGGAAATATGTGTGTAGGAGTGGTAAACATATCAGGTAATGCAGCAGCAACGCTAAATATATTCTATTTCCTTAATGTCCCAATACGTTTTATACCCTGTTCTCCTTGTGACTTCTTCAGGATCAATTGTCGCGATGATTCTAATGGATAGATTAGGAAGAAAGCTGCTTATTCTTTGGAGTTTCTTGGGCATGGCAAGTAAAACTTCACCTTGGGAACCTGCTTGCTTCAATTGACGAAAGATAGCTCTTGTTACAATTTGAATAACTCTATGAAATATGTTTACTTAAACCCCCCCACCCCAACATACACACACACACACACACATATATATATCTGTCCAAATAATTGATTGGATATTTATTGGTTCAGGCTGTGGCTATGGGTTTTCAAGTTATTGCGGGAAGTAATGATTTTCCTGATTTTGTAAAGTTGTATCTATCTATTGGTGGGATGCTGCTGTAAGTATCTCACACAACTTGGCTATTAGTAAATAGACCCTTATAATCATAATTGCTGGTTGATCACATACTTAAACATCCATATAGACAAACTGTTCTTCCTTGTTTACCTCACCCCAAATTCGTGTAATTGAGAAAAAGAAACGCATCCAGTAATTGGTATCAGTTTGAAATAAAGTTCTATTGGCATACGATTGCAAATACTATACTGGGCAATGTATTAGAAACTGACCAATCAATTGTCCTCAGTGTTGTTAATCACTTCTATTTGAGATCAGAATTTGAGTTGTACCCAAGTGATCTTTTCTATGTAGGAGCATAGTTTAAGTCATTGATGTAATGATCCAATGACCATTTTATTCTTTTCATACAGGTTTGTCCTGACTTTTTCTTTAGGTGCTGGGCCTGTCCCCAGTCTCCTCCTGTCAGAGATATTTCCAAACCGTATCAGGGCTAAGGCAATGGCTGTCTGCATGGCTGTACATTGGGTAATTGGACTTGGCATAGCTAATCTTTTCATAGAATTTTGCTCTTCCATTCTAAGAGGAGATATTATGTGCGCATGTATGTTCAGCTGCTAAACACTTTAATATCGGAGTTCAGTTTATTTTGAAATTGACCTACAGTTTTTTTCCTTTTTAGTACCCTCTTTTGTCACTGGACACATGACATATAAATGATCTCGAACAACTTAAATATCGGCCTTCAGGATGGGAGACAACTAAATGGATTTATGCATACTTATATTGTCGCAACTGTTTCATGTATTCATTGAGAAATGGTGGTTACTGATAAGGAAATGATTAAAAATTGCATGCTTCGTTTTATTAAATCGATTTCTTTTGTTGGGCATACCTTCTAGTCAAGTTCACATAAGACATCACTCAATACATTGCATTGCTTCTTGCTCCAACATTGTTTTTTTTTTCTGAAATTCTCGTTGTCCGTAGAAATGTCACTCACTCTTTAATCATCATGTCATTAGGTGATCAATTTCTTCGTCGGGTTATTATTTCTGCATCTGCTGGAGTTGCTGGGGCCACAAATTTTATACACAATCTTTGCCAGCTTTTGCTTGATAGCAGTGGCGTTCGTGAAGAAGAACGTTGTCGAGACCAAAGGAAAGTCACTACAAGAAATCGAGATGGCACTTCTCCCAGCTGTTTAACTCATATTGCCGGATCACCCAGCCAGGTATTACTTAGGTTTGATCTCGACGGCAGCCAAATAACTGAAATTGAAAAAAAAGAAACAACTTTCATTCACGAGTAAGAAGTTAATTTATCCTGCCCTTGGCTTTTAACTGAACGTAGCTGATAGAGCTTCACTTGCACGTTGCAAACAGCAAGAGATCGCTACATTTTATTTTTGGGGATCTCCTTTTTGTTCATAGACGAGATTGATGAGTGCATGTATGGTGATCCTGCTGTGAGAATTCTCTACTCCAGCAATGTGTATAGGTATAGCATTGTCATTTGGGCAGACCATCGTATCCGATCATTGTATTTGTTTCTACTGTGTCTCGATGTTATTCATAGTTGTACTCGTGATGTAATAATGGTTTACTCTCAGACCCCATCGAAAGGAACAAAAGTGAAATTTCAGTTTAGATGTTTCCGTGAAGCAGCATGGTAAGACTATGTTCTTTTTCTTTTTTTTTTTTAAATGTCAATCAGTTTCTTTATCTTTTAGTGGTTGTAGTTCATCAGGTCGGTCGTCATATTCCTATATTAATTGATGGTTATCTAAATACGATCATAATTTCAGATCAAAAAGAGTACATTTGAACAAGATAAATAAATAAAGTATTATTATTAAATTAAGTATATATCGAGCCAAAAAAAATCTTAATTATGGGTTAAATGTAAAATTACATGTAGATTTTATATGAAAATGTAAAATTTCACTTAATTGCTTTTAAGAAATTTTTTGTTTATATTTCATTCGTTAAAATTTGAATGAAAACACTGATATCAACAAAATAATTATATAAATTTTTTATTTTATTCTTCATTTAACATTCTAATTAATTTATTTATAACGATAATATATTTATACTTATAAATGTGTAAATGTAATATAGATAAAAAAAAGTGCAATAAAAATATTACGTTTGAGTTATTGCGATCAGATAAATTAACCGTTAATGAATTAAAAATTATCTACATAGTAAGTAATCTAAAGGGAAAGATGAATGAGACATAAAATAAAAAATTTATGTCCTTTTTTTTTTTTGTGGTGGTCAGCATATTCGGTTTAAATTCTAATGAACAGGCTATAATTGTAATCAGAACATTTTCAAAGAGTGTGCCGATGTAATTTGAATTTTTTTTAAAAAGAATATATTATCGCATCTTTAGAAGGGATTTTAAGTATAATTTGAAAAAGAAATATCAGTATATTTATACAATTCACTAAAAATAATTCAGTTATTGATATTAATAATTTTTTTGATAAATATTAATACAATAGTAATGATCCATCAATGTAGATTCTAGAAGCAACGGATGCAGCTTCTTACACAAGAAGTCTGACAAGCCGGGGAATTGGGCTCAGCTTAATCAGGCCTGGCCTACAACATTAATATTGGGCTTAGTCCACTATTTTCCATTTATATATAAGACAACAAGGTCGAACATATACTGTTCGAACTGCCGTATAATACAGCTGTTTTTCTATTTCGCGTTATACATTCTTGAGGTTCCGAAATTATTACACAAGTAAATTTCCACCATGTGTTAAGAGCAAGGCGAATTTTGGACGTGTATACCTTCCTGATCAAGGCCCATCTTTTATTTTTCCCTGAATTTAGGTATTTATGTTGCATATGTTCCAACTCTTCTTGCCATTCCGGGTACAAGATTTTCTATTTCCAGTGCTTCATCTTGATCAAATATAACCAAGAAAGGAGGCTAAAACGGATATTTTTTACATCAGAACTTGGTCAGATTTCATTACAGTCACGAACTTTATTGTTGCACTGCGCTCAGTCTTGGACAGGCATCGTGTTTGATGAAATGCTTAATTTAAGCGTACTGTTGCACTTATTGCCTAATTTTGGTGGTTTTATGTTGAGCATTTTTGAAGTGCTAATGCTATTTCTTTTTGGTAGTTGTTGCAGCTGTTGTAGGGTGGTGAATCTTGACTCAGAGTTTTAAGAAAAGGGTTCATGGAGAGCCAAGAGGATGAAGTGAAGAAGGAGCGAGTGGTGGAAGCGAGAGCCAGAAATATAAGCCACAATGTGAGGTGCACTGAGTGTGGTAGTCAGTCCATTGAAGACTCACAAGCTGACGTTGCAATACTCCTTCGCAAGGTGCATGCTTTTACTTTGTTTATAGCTGTAATGTTCCCTTGGAAAATCTTGTAGATGAGGAGTGGTGGCTTTTTGACCTGGAGTTTGGATTAGTTGTCTTTAGAATTTATAGGTAAATATGCCACATGAATTTGGTGGAACTAATAAATTCTGATCACATTTGTTTGCAAGGCCAAATATAGACCATCATCTGGTATGAACAAGCAAATGCAGATATTGTGCTTGCTTCTTGTGTTAATGGATCTCTTGTTTGTAGGAAGAAGATGAATGGCCTCGTTAATAGGGTGGTTGGTAACATAGGCAATTGGGAAAAGTAAGCTAGTAGGTTTCCTTTTGAGATTCCCTGTGTGTAGTGAGTCTGCTTCACTGTCTATTTAGTGGGTTTTTGGTATTTTGCTCGCGTTGCTCGCAAGAAACGTTGATACAAAGTCTGTGATCTATATATCAACTGTACAGGACTCATCAAAGTGTACAATAACATGCCATAGAAAGATTATTCTTTTCTTTTCTTATTTTTTTGGGCACTAGTTTATGTTTATATACGTGGTATGTGGACATCCACACTGATCTCTCTTGCATTTCCTTTAAAGTTAATTCGAGATGAAATTCGATCTGGTAAAAGTGACAAAGAGATCTACAAAAAGCTGGAGGATGATTTCGGAGAGACAGTGCTTTATGCACCAAAATTTGATATGCAGACTGCTGCTCTGTGGCTGTCGCCGGTTAGTTAATATTCTCTGACTTATATGCATATATATATATATATATATATATATATGAATGTGTGTTTCTATCCATATTTTGCACTAATATCAGATTATGGATAATGTGAAACAGCTGTTGGTTGCTGGTGCTGCTGGAGGAATATGGGCTTACAAGAGGTACAGACAAAAGACTAATGTGCACATTATGGCCTTAAACCTTGTTAGAGGAGTCCCATTAACTCGAAAGGAGAAGGAGACTATGCTAGAGGTTCTCACTCCACCCCCCTCTGGAGGAATTTCTTCTTTCTGGTGGAGAAGGTTTTCTCAGTGAGTTGAGTTTGCAAATGAGAAGTTTTAGTGAGAGTGGCAGCCAGTTGAAGGCTTGTTTTAGCAGCCTGAACCAAGTCTTGACAAAACTTGTATTATAAATTTTACAATGTACTGAACTGAGTTCTTTATTATGCTGTTTTTTGCTGCTTAAGGCAGTGAGTGATGATATAAAGAGATATGCTTGTTTCTAAGATTGGCTCTGAGTAAGAGACACTGGCATTCGACCGAACTAGCATAATTGAACCATCAAATTCCTAGAAACCAATGTACAGGATAATCTTATGACCAAAGAAGTTATCATTCTTATTATTTCATTGATCATATCATTGAAGGGGAGGAGACAAAAATTGCCTTTTGACTTCATTGTTGCAGGAAGGATCTAGTCTCTGAGTGGTACATATCTCAAATAGTCACAATTCTCACACAGCTGTACTTTTGTTCTTTCTGAGATGATCTAAGCAATTGAGTGTCATGAATTCTCTGTACTTACAACCCTATTTTGTGGAACATCAAGGCAATTGCTGAAAACCAGTCTGTTAGGACATGCTCATTGTACAAGCTCTGTAAACTGATCAGCAAGCCAAGTTCTCAAAGAGTACCTGTAATACCCGTACAGATTTCTAGTGGAAGAACACACGTTCTTATGGCTGTATATGGACTTGGTAAATTCTGTATGTGTACGTATTTTTTTATTTTCTTTTTATACATAAATTACATATGAATTCAGATAAGGTAAGTTTGGCTCTACTGCTAATGTTACTTCCAACTTGATCCACCGTCCAGAGAAGACAGCTGCTATTAGCTGAGGGAAAAAGCTGCTTGAACATGCAAGTGGATGATCTCCAACTCATTATCATCTATTGATCCTTTGCTGTGAGTATATAGTTCTTATATTCCGTGAATATTTTCTTTTCACCCCCCTCCCTTTTGGAAACCAATTACACACACACACACACACTGTGTGCGGAATGCATAAATTGTATTGTACTGCCGGAAACACGCCTAAATGGTTTCTGGTACCTTGTCTCCCTCTTTCTAGTTTTTCTTTAGTCTCCAATCTCCATCTTTCTTTATTATGCTCTTAACTCTGGTTACACACTGGTATGGAATTTTCCTAGGATGCTGATCCAAAGACATGGATGCATGCTTGCAAGTTGTACTTAAAAATCAGAATGCCTGAGTCAACTGGCCTAGCAAAATTTTAGGAATAATAATATGATTTAAAACTTGATCATGTTACGGGATCCATCCTTCTTATCTTCTGGGCATTAGAAAATGAAAATTTGCGCGTCAATGTTTGAAAGTTTCAAAATTCTGATTAATTTCCTTTATTTAATTTCTTGTCTTCTGATCAAGTATGAAGCAGATTTGCTGGCAAATAGAGGAAGTAGCATGTTAAGTTCATTATCATATTGAGGAGAGCATAAAGTTTTTCAGAATTTTTGCGACAACATGGGTAGATTCGAGAGCACTGCAGAAATAGAACCTCCAAGTCCAGGCCAACAGATGGGATCATATCCTCAAAGTTACCAAACAGCACAATCTCGCACTGCAGAAATAGAAACTTCAAATCCAGGCCAACAGATGGGCTCTTATCCCGAAAGTTTCCAAACTGCACAATCTCCACAGATAGGAAGGCCCTGGGAGAGCACTGCAGGAATAGAAACTCCAAATGCTGGACAACAGATGGGCTATTATCCTCAAAGTTTCCAAACAGCACAACCTCCACAGATAGGAAGGCCCTGGTCAACCGAACTATTTGACTGCCATAAAAATCCAACAAATGGTAATTTTGTTAAATTTAGCACTAATAATGTCTTGATTGAAGTAGTTCCATCAGTTGTTTTCTGTCAAAGATTTCGTTATATAGCCTTTGACAGGAAAAAACCTGGCCAGATTTGCACTGTTGCTTTAGTTTTCTATTCTTTATAATAGCTAGGGGAAATTTGTAAAAACTGATAATTGATAAATTCCAACAGGTTTCTAAATATGGCATTTGGTCTACCATTTTTCAGTCATAAAATGTATACGTAAGGTTGAGGATTAGAAATACGTAAGACAATCTAACAGTTATCTCTTAATTTTGCAGCTGTTATGACAGCCCTTTTCCCCTGCGTGACGTTTGGACAAATAGCAGAAGTCATGGATGGTACAGAACCGTCGGCCCGGTCTCAAATGAGTACTTCAACTGACCCTTTCAATTCTTCTACGTGTTTTATTGATAAAGCCTGAACTCTATGATCTATAGTTTAATTATGAACTGTCATAATTTCTTTGTTCAATACAGCTTGCCCCTTCGGGACAGTCGTTTATATGCTAACGTTGGCTGTTTGCATGGAATGGTTCCTTGGCTCCGCATACAGAACAAGGCTGAGGAACAGATACGGTCTAGTTGAAGCTCCATTTCACGACATAATTTCTCACTGCTTTTGCCCTTACTGCTCTCTCTGCCAGGAATTCAGAGAGCTCAAGGAACAAGGACTCAATCCTGCTCTAGGTATGAACTACAGCTTTGCCATATCATGTATGTAACTTTTAGCAAGAATAGTAGGTGTTACAACGTTGAAGAGATTGATTAACTATTGATACCTGCAGGGTATAATGGGATCCTAGCTGAACAACAGGCAAAGCAAAATGGACAGATATACAAACCTCCACCAGCTCAAGCTATGTCCATGTAAAGGATGATATGTTTCTCTCTTTCAAGGTTGTTGGGTTTTCAGTCATTGACTTTACCAATTGTGTTTTTGGTGTGTAACTTGTGATGTTTGTCCGGAAAAATGTAATAAAATGCAACTATCCTGTCTCTTGAAACACATTAGGTTCCATCTTGTAAGAACCAAGTCGATCTCTCAGTCTCTCTTGCATGAATGACTATGTACCTGATCGTGGTTTATCGAGACGCTGACAACAAGCAGATGCCCTGTCTCAGTGTAATTCATCCGAACGCAAAACCTACATAGATTAAGAACCGACAGATGAACATTTTTACAAACTTTATCAGAAATCCTTGGGCATCCATTAGAAATCCCATTTACTCATTTAGGCAAGATTGTCCTTAACCCAATCCCATGTATAAAAACGATTGAGCCTGTTGACATTGATATTTGGTGGAGGCTTCTATACCTTATGGAATTTTGTTTCAAGACAGCTAAAGCCACCAGTTAAACAGTATGTTATCAAGTAGACCCACAACTAGAATGTCAAAAATAAACTCTTCTAGTCTTAAATTATGTGCTAAATACCATGATTTCAAACTTGATGTCCTAATCATGGGACCGGTTCCCTTGTCCCTTTATAAGCATCACAACCAAGAAAATTTGCTTGTTGACTTTTGAAACTTTGAGAAGTCTGTCCGATTTTTATAACAGGCAGAGCTCTATAAGTATACAAGTGGCAAACATAATTCTTGATCATACAAGCCAGAGCCTAAAACTTGAAGTTTTCTAACAACATGGGTAGAATTGAGGCTGCAGAGGAGGTAGAAACTACTGTTAAAGGCGAACCACTGGCCTCATATCCTCAAAATTATCAAACAGGACAGCCTTCATCTGTTGGAAGGCCGTGGAGCACAGGACTGTTCGACTGCCATCTAGACCAAACAAATGGTAATGTTACTAACAGATTTACACGTTTCTTTCCTCCAACAGATTGAGCTTTTGGACGAAGTTATCACTATTCAACTATGATGGAGCAATGATTTTTCTGATCCTTTTATAGAATCTCAAGGGAAAGTTGCTGCAGTTTAATGTTGGCTAATTGTTCTTGCAGCTGTCATGACAGCGTTCTTGCCTTGTGTGACATTCGGACAGATAGCAGAGGTCCTGGATGCTGGAGAAATGAGTAAAACCACTGCCCTTTCAAATTTTCTACCTTTTTCCACAGAATCCAAGTCTAACATTTGATCATGAATGCAGGTTGCCCCCTGGGAAGCTTCATTTACATGCTAATGATGCCTGCTCTATGCTCTCAGTGGATCATGGGCTCTAAGTACAGAACAAAGCTAAGGAACAGATATGGGCTGGTTGAAGCTCCATATCAAGATGCCGTTTCTCACATTTTCTGTTCTTGCTGTTCCCTCTGTCAGGAGTTTAGAGAACTCAAGAATAGAGGACTAGATCCTGCTCTTGGTATAAACGAACATCTCCCTCTTTTTTCCAAAACTATGTTTGAAATACATATGCTTGTGATGTAATAAAAATCATTTTACAATGAACTTTCACGTTTTCTTCTCACACGACAACTCATGTGTACTATAGAGCACGTCTTACATCGCCCCTCTTCCTTTTTTTCTCCAAAAATCGCGACGAAAGGGTATCATAGACAGAAGTATATTACCTACTTGCTCATGCTTTCACCTGTTCTAAAGGCGCTTTAGGAATTTAACAGGCTACCATCGACTATCTCATTCATAATCTTTTACTTAATTATCTATATTAGATCTACCATGATTGGTTCTGATTTTCTTCCTAGTACTATGAATCATGGCTGCATCATTCTACATCAAAACTTGTACCTCAAATGATTTTTGCTTGTCCATTGTTAATGAGAAAATATGCAGGATGGAGAGGGATCATAGCTCAGCAGCAGGCAGTGGGGTATGGAAATGAGCAGATGAACCAACCTCCCCAATTCCAAGCTATGTCCAAGTGATTCAGGCTGTTTTTTTAATCTTATCTTTGTCTATTAAGGTTGTCATTTCTTATTTTTCTGCAGTACAGATTAATTCATGCTTTGTTGTGATCTATATGTAAGGATGTGTGCAAGAAATGCTATGATTAGAAATAAACATTTTGGGTCTTGAAACTCCTATTATATCATGGGGTTCAACCTTGCAAAACATGTAATTGCTTACTCATGGCTTGTGAACTTTCAACAAATTGCAAACCACGTAACAAAAGGCAAATTGCACCCACCTCTCTCCAGATTTGGTACAGTTATAACTATCTTTTCTTTGTTTGAGAAATTATAAATATCAAGTCCGTTCCATTAATTTATCATCAATTTTTATGGTGAAATGTCTAAAATTGTCGTTTTGAATTATAAATTATAATTTTATATACTTTCTAGAATTTTATAAAATATTTTCATGATCAATGGATTATTTACTTTACCAACCCTCAAACTCTTTTTATATTTTCAAATATTTTATTTTTTTAAAAAAAATCACCAAGAGTAAAGTAGTAATTTTTACCTCATCGCGTAAAGACTACATAATTTATTTTATTTATAAATATTTATAATTTTTTAAATAGTAAAAAATACTCATAATTATTCAAAACCTCATACAAGATAAATGCAAGTTACCCTATAAAAAATTGGGATTAAATGCAATAGAATTTCCCAAACACTAATAAACAGAAAACTCGCTAATGGGGCCTATATCATCAAAATTTACTATATATATATATATATATATATTTACATGACTTTGATATTTATAAGTTTATTATTTATTTAATTCATACACATCTTCTAGAAAGTAGACATGTGTACAATTCATTGCGTCTTCTCTCCCTCTCCCCCACATCCATCAAAATGTAAACATATATTTTTTTATATAAAAATAAACCTTCATTTCTACACAATTCGGACAACCAATCTCGCATAAGTGAAATATAATACATGACTGAATCTTTTATTGTATTTTAAAGAGGGTGGGGGGGGGGGGGGGGGGGGGGGGGGAGGGGGGAAGGATGACATGGTGATAATAATGATGACAATCACATGCCTTCAATACATAAATAAGCGCTCAGACAGCTGAGGTCAGTAATAATCCACAGTGTGCGGCTACCACTTTAATTAGTCGGTGAGGATTCATTCAACTCTCATCTTACATCATTAATTACCGGAAATTTTAGTTCAGATGAGATTTCCCGCCCGACCCATGTTTGATCCAATTATATTAATTACAAAATAAGTATAAATATATTTAATATTTAATTGATTATTTTTTTTAAATTATCTATTAATTATATTGTAAGTGAATTATAGATATTATAAATTGATTGAGGTTTGATCGATTGTATTTGAGTTAAAATTCCAAAATAGATTGAATTTGGTCGGTCGTGAACTAATTAAGTAACAAATGCATACTTGTATGTGATTGGTGTATAATTACTGACCTATTATACTAGTAGTTATTGATTAGTTGTACACATTGATGTTCGTAAATTATTTATATTGTATATAACTAAAGAGTTGTGGACAGACACTCGAACTTTTTTTTTGGAAAAAAAAAAAAAAGACCTGCGTCCATGACTCGATCTTTTTCAAATTATGTCGTAAAATTAGTAGTGTAGATGGGATCCATTTATACCAATACAAGCACAAAATGTTGATTGCAGGTGTTATGGATGAAATCAATAGGTACTCCCTTTCGTATTTGCAATTGTCAATGAAAAATATTATTCATCTTAGAAGTGGTTTCTACAATAATTGAGCAGACATATTATAAGAGGGAAATATGGGATGTGCCTTATTTCTGACCGTTATCCCGATATTATTAAAGCAGTAGGCGAAAGTTCGGACTTTGTGCCACCTCATGGAGTGCACATGTATTACTTGAGGCATGTGTGCTCTAATTCCAATAGTCGTTACAAAAATATGGTATTAAACGACCTTTGTTGGAGAATTGGCTTTCAATATCAAATCAAAAAGTTCAATTGAAATATGAAAGAGATAAAAAGCAAAAAAATAGATGCGTTTGCATTCTTAGATTACAAAACGTTAGTATGGATATGGACTCAACACCCATGTTGTCAAATTTGCCAATCGAGAATGTTCATACAGCAAGTGGACTCAATTTGGCATCTCTTATCTCATGCTAAGAAAGTTTACGCTGCATATAATATTAATGTTGCATAAATAGTTAAGGATTATTATGATTTGAAGGTTTACAAAAATACATATTTTAAGTCTTTTGAACATTTGCACTCAAAAGATTATTGGGATGTCCCGAAATTTGAGTTGGTCCACGACACTATTATTTGTATCTCTACACGTCCTAATCGAAACCAAATATCACGTATTCAGAACAAGATGGATTGACCGCAAACGTGTGAAAGGCAACAAGCTCAACAAATAGGAAACTTTTCAAGATGATTAAATGTGTCATGGGATTGTTCATAATAATTGTACTTTTATATTTGTATAAAAAATTAAATACTATTACATTTGTATAGATAATTATATTTTTATAATTAATGCAATTTTCACATTGTGAGTTATTATAATTTACTATTTAATTATGTAATTGTATGTTTTTTATTAATTATTATTACATATAAATTTTTTAAAAAAATAGTGTTCAAGTTGAGGACAGTGTCCACGACTTAACACAAATATGTTATAATATCTAAAAAAATATTATTTTTATAATAAATAAATAATTGGTATGTAAATTTTAATACTTAATATAGTTGATTAAATTATTTATTAACTTCTCATCCACCCCACTCCTCTAACTTCCTATTCTCCCACTATCTTTTCATAGTTGTTTCTTTCTCTTCACGCATTTTTTTACATATTTTTTTCTAAATTTAATATTAATATTATTTTGTATATACTTTATTAAATGGATAAATATTTTTTATCTTAAATGATATCATAGAATTTGTACATATATAGAATGTGCTACAAATTACTAATCCATGTTAAAAATTGAAGATTGAAATTCATAATGTAATTGTGATCAATTTAGAATGTATATGAACTAAAAACCATCAAAATATATTTATTTTTTTTCATAAAATAATCGGCATTTTAATCCAATTGAGTTTTTTAATGTTTATTTATACACATTTTAAATTAATTTGTTTTTAATAGTTTTCATAAACTATTCATTTCATTTTACCAATACTCTACTTGGATCTTATCCATACAATTACCCATTATCTTACCAAAAAGAATGGGGCTGATCTGGGTCTTAACTATGTTAAGATCAACCAATCAAAATTATATATATTAATAAATTGATATTAAAAAATAAATTAATAAACTATGATATTAAAAAATAAATTAATAAACTATGTACGATTTTTTTTTTTCAAATCTCAATCCATAAAAAATAAAATTAATAAACTATGTACAAAAATTAAAAGTTTTAGATGACAAGTAAATCTAGTCTATTGGTATTTTATCCATTTAATACCTATATGATAGATATTTTCTGGACTAGACTCTACCCATATCCAAAATACTTATTTAAATGAATATAGATATGGGTTTGACTCTGGGTGTAATATAAAATTATTGGGTTTGGGTCTAAATATTATTTAGAGTGCAGTGCATTTTGTCATCCAAACTATTATTGCTTTTACAATTTGGTATTTAATTTTTTTTTGTAGCAAATTCGTAAAATTTACAAGTTACCATATGTGCTTATTTTTTGATCAAATTTTCAGTTAGGAAAACATGTACTGCATCTCATCAGAACATAACATTGCCCTTAAATATTACATGTAATTTTTTTGACAAAAAACTTAATAAAAAAAATAATTATATATGATAACTTATTTGTAAAATTAATTTAAAAAATGTTAATATAATAAAATATAATTTGAATAACAAAATATAATATTCTATTATTTGTTAAGGTGGGTTGGAATGTAGATATTTAGGGCAGCCGTGTCGGTGTACAAGGGACAAAGCGCAATTCATCAAAATGTGTACCGCCATCTCCCCTGCAGATTTGAGTAATTAGCATTACCAGACCCAACGAAGTACGGTACAGAAAACCTAGTCCTCAAACTGAAAGGTTCCTTTTCCCATTTCCCCTCCTTCACTTTCACCTTTTGTCGTTTCTCACCAAACCAAACTCAGACGCACATCCACCCACAATTTGAAGACGCAACCTACCCTTCACAGGTTTGAAAGAAAGCAAGAACCCATCACCAAGAACCCCACCCAGCCCCAAAAAGCGAAGTGGGCAGCATTTAATATTAAAATAATCGGTCCAAATTTTAATTGCTGTAACAAAATTCAGACGCTGTCACGCAGAAAAGCCCACCTAATTCTATGAGCGTATTTAACACCACCAACCACATGGGTAGGCTCAACTTCTTGCCATATTGTGCCTCGTGCCGTTGCCTTCAAGATCCTTGTTCTTCGCATTCGGGATTGAGATTCTTGCAGTCTTTGTCTGTGTTTTCTCTTAAAGTTCCAAGCTTTCGCTCCTTCCAGTATCGTTTGTTTTCATCTGGTAATACTTCTTGCGTTTTTCTTTTTTGTTTGTTAGTCTAAGAGGATACTATTCGTTCAGGGGTTAACTTTGAGCTGTAAAATTCGGAATATTGAGTTGGGAATTATTGGTTTTGGTTAATTCGTGTAGTTGGTGGTATGCTGAAATGGGCTCTTGAGAAAAGTGTTTGTTCTTTTTGGATTGCTGCTCGGGTGGTTGGTATTGACAGGGGTGCTTATTGAAGCTAAGTGGAATTTGAGATACACAAGCTTTTGGTTAGTGTGGTGAAATTGGTTAGTATGGGAATTTCAGTAGCTTTATGGAGTTTTTGTAATGACCAAGCTTCTTGTTTATAAGTTTATGCTAGTTCATATTAAAATTTAAGAACTTGAAAGATGAATCAAAAGATAAGTGATAGAGCCGTACGATCATCGCGTGGAACTGGAGCATTCAAAGTCCAACAGGACTTATATGATCTTGTGTTATTCTAGGCTGTACGATCATCGCGTGGAACTGGAGCATTCAAAGTCCAACAGAACTTATATACGGGCTAAGCAAGTTGATCTTGAGCTTGATTCTAGACCTATAAAGAAACAAGCAGCCAGTTGATCATCTTAGCCTGGCCAACCTTTCATGAAGTTGTTTCTTTTATTGAATTATGCATATGAAAACATCTCGAGAATGTATAGTAGTTTACTTACTATGCTGAATCATTCTAGTCACCATTGTGGAGCAAATTGGCTTGATAGAAGAACTTGAGTTTGAGCTTCATCCATGGCTTGTTAATTGAGGTTGAGGACGATCATTTTGAGTTTGCCAATGTCAATTACTGAAGCCATAGACCTTTGCAATTTCATTCAAGTAAACACGGGAGGAGGGTGGTTGTTTATGAAAATAAATCACTTGATCAAATGCTTAGGATATTCCATTTCAAGCTTCAAGGGCCATTGCCATGCGCTCTTGCACATTCTTTATAAATTGAAATGCTTGATTCCTATTTGGTTATTTGATATATATCCTCTACGAATTTCATGATTTGTTTGGCTGGCTGATTTAAGAGTTTCGTAAGTTTTTACTCTCTCCTTCTGTTTGACTGTTTTCCTCTGCTGGCAACTTACAGATACACATAATAGTATACTTATGGAACTGGTCAAGGCAGTTGCCAATAGAGGATCTATATCTCCAGAGAGTATTGCAGTAACAGCTCATGAAAAAAGTCATAGTTATCATCAGCTGATCTTATCTGCTGTGAAGATATCTAACTTGTTAACCGGTGCTGATTTACGCAGTGTAAGTTGAAATATTTTGTCCGTCTCACATATTTCAGTATGTTAAGCTGCCAGACATGCCATTATGTTTATAGCTGCTTTGGAATAATTATGAAACTAAAAGGATGAACGATTCAGTAATATGTAAACCCCATCTGTTTTCTATTTTGTAGGTCAAGGGCAATGGAGAAAATAAACATCTTGGTGGAGCTAGGGTAGGAATTGTTGCTAAACCTTCTCCCGAGTTTGTTGCTGGAGTGCTTGGAACATGGTTCAGTGGAGGTGTTGCAGTCCCCCTCGCACTCAGCTACCCAGAAGCAGAGCTACTGCATGTGATGAATGATTCGGTTTGTCTATCACTATCCTGTATTCTGCTGTCTTCTGACATCATTAACTAAGCATGCTTTGTAGAAAACTGTCTTCATTTGAAATGGTTGGACATTTCTATGGTCGCCAACCAAGTTATAAACTCTTTAGCATTTTGAAAATGATTGTAAGGCACATCATGTTTGTTAACCTAATGTTCGTTTATGAATGATTTCTGCTCCACACTATATTTATTACAGCGATGTAATACAGTTATACTTTTTACAGTGATAAGTCTTCAGTTATAGCTGTCATCAAATATTGATAGCAGTACAGGATATGGGATGTATTATTTGTTCAATGCCTTAATGTTCTGGATATAATTTTGATATAGGATATCACAATGATTTTAAGTACTGAAGATCATCAAGAACTAATGAAAGCCATCGCAGTCAAAACTTCTGCTCAAATGTCTCTTCTTCCTTCTGTTCCAAGCGTAAGTACAAAGTCAACTGAACTTGATCACACAATAAATGGAGAGTTAGATGGCACTAGATGCTTGCAGGAAACTGAAATTCCGCATGAGATAAGTGGTATGTTCCTTCATGGTCATAATATTTTTTCAGAAAAATTACAACGAGCTCCTTTGAAGTTTGGCATGACTAAGAATACCCCCTTGTTATTTGAAAAATTACAAACACCCCGATGTTTGATGAAATTATGTAATCCTTGGATGGAGGTCTAGAATTCAACTTTACCTTGCAATATTTTTTTCTTTTTTAAAAAAGTTAAAAAAAATTGTAAAAATATAACCGAATGTGGCGGATGGAAAATTTTGAAAAATTGTAAAAGAATATCCAATTAGTCCATAAAAAAGTTTCAGAAAATTTTAAAATTATAATTCATAATCCACAAGGGCATTTTCGTCATTTTAGTCAATCACTATAAAAAATGAATGAAAACCTAATGGAGCTAACGGATTGGGTTAGTTTTTAGACAACCCTTAAAATCAGGGGATGTATTGGTAATTTTCCAAATAACAGGGGAGTATTTGTAATTGTGACTGGCTTGAGGGGAGCTAATTGGAACTTTTTGTTGCACTTGGTGATATAATCTTTACAGTATATATTTTGATCCTTTAATGTAGGAGATGATCCTGCACTGATCATATACACCAGTGGCACTACCGGCAAACCTAAAGGCGTTGTGCACACACATAAAGGTGTCTTAGCACAGGTACTTGCTTGTTCTCCATATCCCTTTTAGCTGGTATGCTTTTGTTGAACCATAAAGATGTTAATCATTTTTGCTTGCTTAGTAGGACCTACTCACTAGAGGGCCACTTTCTGTACTAAGCATTAGTAACTTAAGTAGCAAGTACAAATTAGTTCATGATGCACTGTTACAATTATATCACAATTCACTGTGACTTATTTTGTTCTTGGTAATTTACAATATTTCCTTCATCAACTCTCAGTTTAATAAGTTGGCATGTCAGGATAATACCCGAAGCTTGATTTGTCTGTCTCATTTTACATCAGTTTCAGATGGAACTTCCTGTTGCTGATCAATGATGCTATATTGTGACAATTTCAGGTTCAAATGCTGACAGATGCTTGGGGATACACGTCTACTGATCATTTCTTGCATTGCCTGCCACTACATCATATCCACAAATGTGATTCTGTTACTTGTTGGTCCTAAGTAATTATTATACTAGTACTTGTCAAGAGATATGGTTTCTGAAAGTGCCCTGTTGGTCTTAACTTCCTCCATACACGTTCATGGACTTTTCAATGCTCTGCTTGCCCCTCTCTACGCGGGTTCGACGGTAACTTCCTATTAGTTTATACCTTTTAAATTTAAAGGCCTGTTTTTATGATCTGGAGTACAGCTTCTGTTTGGTTGCATCAGTCTGATATACTACTTTAAATATTTGTTTTTCGAAAGGTTGAATTCATGCCAAAATTCAGTGTGAGGGGAATCTGGCAGAGGTGGCGGGAATCTTATCCACAGGATCAAACTAAAGCAGATGATGCTGTAACAGTGTTCACTGGAGTATGTCATTCCTTTGATGTCATCCACTAGAAATTGTCATTTTCATACTGCAATCAGCAATATGCTCTATTATTCAATATTTACCACTTCTACCCATACTTCTATTACACTAGCTTGCATTTTCGCAATTTTTGAACTTGAACGTGCGTCTTTCAACAGATACTTGTTGACCATCACATATTATGAAGGCAACCAAACAGAGATTCACAGTTTATGATTCTTGAAGAAACAGACTTGATTATGCTCTTTCCTTGAAGGCTTGCTGAAATTGCCTAAGAAACAGATTCTTGACTTGTCAGTAATAGATGCTAAATCTCATTGAAAGTTCTTTCTCACTAAGTTCTCTTTGACTATCATTGACAATGGTGAAAATTAAAGTATATATTTGCATTTAATTATTTGCTGTTTATTTCCTCTGTTTTTCATGTTTCTCCACAATTTCTTGTATTGGTATTTAGTATAATTTAAGTACGGGTAGTACCTTTCTGGTTCAGGTTTTCTTGATCAGAAACTTAAAACACTGTTGATCAGTGAGCCCTGTTGCACATAAAGTACCTTCTTTTAATAGCTGGGTTTTAATGATTTATAAAAGACCAGTCAACATGAATATCTGTTTCTAGGAAGAAATTGATAACTATGTGACATTTTGACTCCCTTTCACTTCTGTAGGTTCCCACAATGTACACGCGTTTGATACAAGGGTATGAAGCTATGGATCCAGCATTACAAACCGCTTCTGCTACAGCTGCTAGGCAGTTGCGTCTCATGGTAATTTAGCCAATGATCTTCTTTTCATTGCGAAGCCTCAAAACAAGAAACATAAAAGTAAAATTCAAGCACGGAATGTTGGTGTGATTTTCTTTGTCTTATCTTACAGATGTTACCATAAGAATCTGTATTCTATTATATGTGCCTCTGACCTTTCTTTTATTCCTGTGTATCACATTCTTTAACATAAGGGTAGTTGATTTACAGATGTGTGGCTCCTCTGCTCTCCCTCTTCCAGTTATGCAAAAGTGGGAAACTATCACTGGACACGTGCTTCTGGAACGGTATGGCATGACTGAGGTTGGTGTTTTCGTCTATGTAAATGGCGCCGTATATCAAGCTCGATTGATAATCCTGATGAATGACTTCCTTGTTTTATGTCGTTGGCTCCATGTTTCTAGTTTGTCATGGCAATATCTAACCCCCTTAAAGGAAAGCGGAAGGGGGGTACTGTTGGCAAGCCACTTCCTGGAGTGCAGGTTAGTATTTGGTTCAAGATGGAAAAACTTATGCTTCATATGAAAGACATGCAGATCACAAGTTTTAGTGAACATGCTTCCTTGTGATCAGTTGATTTGATTTAATGAGGCATCATAAAACATGATGAAGTTTATTTGAAAGACAAAGAGCTCAATGGCTTTTGTAATTTCTAAGGAGTGATGAAACTTATCAGATTACAATCAACTTATTCAAAATTCATTGCTTTTGAAAGGCCAAGATTATTGCAGAAGATGGCAGTTGTGATAATGTGGAGGTTGGTGAGCTTTGCATTAAAAGCCCGTCATTGTTCAAGGAATACTGGAATCTGCCTGAGGTATTTTTAATATCAGTAATTGTTAAACTATGTCTGGAAGAAGTCTAGTTGGAGTATTTGACCAGCTTGTGGCTTCTCTCTCTCTCTCCTCTTGTTTAAGTGTATCAAGAGATAGACTTTTGTTCCTAGAGCATCCTAGTTTGCTGTACAAGGTTCATCTACTCTCAATGGCCTTGACTACAGAGCCCCAGTTTCTTACTCGAGTTTTTGATGTCCAATTGTCAGGTGACCAAGCAGTCATTCATTGATGGTGGATTCTTCAAAACTGGGGATGCTGCTAGAGTGGATGAAGATGGATACTATGTCATTTTGGGACGTAAGCATGTTTAACTTCTCAAAGCTGTTGAGTCTTGTCATTATTATATACTTTTATCCTTATGGTCCCGGGAATAGCTGAAGACATAGGATAGCCACTCTAATGACTTTGAGTTGCCTGTGTTTGGAATATCATTCATAAAGTTTTCCCCAAAATTCTGTTGAAGTTCACTCTTCTTACACAAGTTTAGCTTTGCAGCCTAATTCATTCTAAGGCGGAAATCAATGTCCAAAATTAATATTTCTATTAAGTTGTCTATGCTGGCAATCATGTCCTAATTACATAACGTCATAATTAGGTACTAATGCTGATATTATGAAGGTTGGTGGTTACAAATTATCTGCGCTAGAAATTGAAGCAGTTCTTTTAGAGGTTTGTTTCTCATCTATCCCTTAATAACTGGTTTGGTAAATCTAGGAACGCCTGCGAGTTTCTTGTTTATTTTTTTCTCTTTAACTAATGTTTCTTTCTGCGGAGAAATTTACTGATTAGAAAATCTTGGCACTTAATCAACTCTACTTTTGCAGCATCCGACTATTTCCGAGTGTTGTGTGTTGGGTTTGCCTGACAAAGATTATGGGGAAGCTGTGTGTGCAATAATTATACCTAATCCAGAGATTAAAAGGAAACGGGAAGAGGAGTTGAAGCCTGCTCTAACTTTGGAAGAACTCTCCATGTGGGCGAAAGAGAAACTTGCACCGTACAAGGTATCATGAACTCACTACTTTGAACTGTTCTTCATCAAGGGCCAGAAAACTAGGTAAACCCATCTGTACTGCAACTAGACCAAGAGAGAGTTAGATTCATCTCAATGATCGTTGATTGGTAAAAATCATCTAGAAAACTTGAGTTCTTGAGTCCTTGACGACCTACATAAGCCCAACAAAGTCTAAATTAGGAAGATGGTAGTTGAAGCATAAACAGAAAATGCATTCAACTAGATCCTAGAACAAGGTCCATTGGGTTTGCAATTCCCTGCAATTCTTTATTAGTGGAGTAAAAACTAATCACCAATAAAACCAAATCCATTTGAGTTATGACATCAAAAGTTCAGAAAGAAAAAAAGGTGGAAACAAGTCAGGTTCTCAAGTTTTGAAAATTTTTCTTGTGCTTCCTAAGAAGGTAAGGAAGGGGAGTATGCATCTATTTTGCCTTCGACTGATTCTTTCTCCTGTGAAAATTGTGTGAAGAGCATGTTTGCCTTGTTCTTTGGTAAAAGATCATTTGATTACATATCAACTTTAACCCCATCATTGTGGTGTGTGTAAAATTATTTCGTTATACCACTTGCCTTCTCAGATTCCAAACTGTCTACTGCTGTGGGAGTCACTGCCTCGTAATGCTATGGGGAAGGTAATCCAAATGGTCTTCCCTTGTGCTAGTTTGCTTCTGAGTACAATATTGGTTGCACAAGAATGCTCTAATTGGTATGTTTATGTTTCTAATATCAGGTGAACAAGAAGGAGCTGAAGAAACAGCTAGCTGATCAGGTGTAAGATGATGCATGGTAGATACAGAGAGGTAAACTCTTGGTGATCAAGGAAGAAATTCTTTTGGTGGGATTGTGCCCGATTTATGTACTTATGTCAAAGGGATTGGTCTGGTGGCATTATAGGTCGATAGCAACATGTTCATCATCGTATCAATAAATGGACTCATTTCCTTTTCCATTTAGCCTCAGTTTTGTTAATTTTTGTGCAGCTTCAAGATTATTGTTCTGTCTTCAATGAGTAATTTGATTGTGTCCCTTGTCTCCTGTTTCGTTTTGGGAAAGTGTCGACTTAAAGAGAACGACCATGTAAACAAATTTAGACCTCTTCTTTTGTTAACTAAAACAAAGAATTGCCACAGAAAATGAAAGAGCATTTGATGTTGTCTATCCATACTGTACGAGGTTCCTTTAGTACTGTGGTCTGAATTCTTGCTTCTCATTTCCCTATTCTTGGTGGGCTTAGATAACATGTTCTCTGCTTTATTTTCACATGAAGAACAGAAACAGGAGATATTTTGTTCGTATCTTGTGAATGATAGGCATACTTACAAGACTTTTAGGTTGTTTTTTCGGACTTCTGCAAATGAAAAGGTTAACTTTGCACATGCAACAATGCATTTTTGAGTATACGATGAATCAAGAAGCATGTTGCAATATCCTAACATGGTGTCCCTGGTACAGACAACTTCTCCATCTCAAAACCATTCCCTTCTACTCCACTCTTCCCAACTCTCTCGACACAAGGTCCATATATCCAGCTACAACAGAGAAAATAGATCAAGTTGATGAAAGTCATTGCTGCAAGAAGCCAATAGTAAAAATCATAGTGGCCCTTGTTAATATTGCTTGAAACCCAACTCTCATTCCCTCCATTTTTAGTAGCACTGTCCACAGTGCTCAACACAACACTGGCCAACAAGTTTCCTATGGCCATTCCCACTCCGAACAATGAGGAAGCAATACTCGACATGCTCTTTGGGAACTCTGAGTAGTAAAACTCCGTTTGCGCTATGGCGTTGAATGCCTCTGCTAAACCAGTCAGGCAGTTCTGAGGCACAAGCCACAAGGCAGACATGTTCACCACTGCATGAGGATTGTCTGCTAATCGTTGCTCGATTACCTTCTTTCTACGAATGTGCTCCACAATACCTGAAACCGTCATGGCCAAGCCAGACAAGAAGATCCCAACTCCCATTCTTAGTCTTACTCCAAGATGGATCTTCTTGCCAGCAATTTTAGAAGTCAAAGGTATGATTACACGGTCATATAAGACGACCCATATCGTTAAAGTGATGATTGTGAACATCCCAAATGATCCTGCTGGAATTTCAAAACTGGAAGAAATGTGTCTATTCATGGAACTAGCTTGAAGTGCGGGAAATGAACTCTGGCTTATGTTTATTGCGACCATTATCCCTGTCGACCACAATGGGATGACTTTGATGAGTGCTTTTAGCTCCTCTACCTGCTCTATAGTGCACAGGTTCCAACGGTTCACAGATACTCCGGTAGGAGATACATCTTGAGGATTCCTGATGATGCAAGCCTTGTTTAAGAACCTGGAAAGAAGAAACAAGATATTTAGGTAACTATCGTTATACGTTAGTACTAATGATACTTGCGTTAAAGAGGATGGAACACCTTAGTTTTTCAGTTGGAGATGTATACTCTGAGCACTTCTCACGATGATAACCATTAAAGTCATGTGGGGGAAATGCAAGTCGTCTGTTCTTATAAGCAACGACAACTACCTGTAGAAAACCAGCAAACAAGCTCTTGCTGGCATTCTGCTTGATGTATAATGAAGAGGCGACGAAGAATAGCAGAGTAGAGAAAAACATCAAGATTGCAGGAACTCCAAACCCCACTTTCCATCCCATGTGATCTTGAATATAAACGACACCCGTTAAAGCAATCAAAACTGAAAGAGATGCTGAAGCATAATACCAGCCAAAGAAGCTCTCCAGTACTCTATCGTTGTTGAGATTTTCTTTATTGTCCAATTGGTCTGCACCAAATGCCAAGGAGCAAGGCCTTACGCCACCAGCACCAATCGACATTAGGCCAAACGATGATAACAAAAGACTATATTGTGCCGGTGAGGCAAGTTTACAGTGTTGTCTGAACTGATCACAAGGCGGAGGCCTCGCCCGCGAAATCATAGCAGTTAGCCATAGCTGAACCATCCCCTGACACAGCCAATACAACAGACAATGAAATCATGTTAGTATGCACAAATGTGCTGAAAGCCTGCTCTGATTCAGTAAGATTTAGACATTCTGTAATTTGGACAAACAAGAACACTAGGAAAGATTTACCACAGACAGATTAAAAATATATATATAATACGAAAACCAAACAAATTCATCTACGTTTTTAGTTTAATCTGCAAAATGTGACAAATTAAACCGAAACAGAGCATCAACTATTCATCCAATCAAGAAAGATCACATGTCATTTCAAAGCACACATTGTCACATAATAGATATATATTTTTTCTTATCGAAAAACAAACACTATGCTGACAGCATTTACCAGAAGACTGGCGATGGAACCAAAGCCAATGGTGAGGAAACGGCCCAGAAATGAATCAGCAAGAAAAGCCCCCACAAGTGGCATGAAATTTGTAGCTGCAGACCAGTAAAAAATCAAATTGGTAGCTCCTGTAACTCCCATTTTGTACTCATTCATCAGGTAAAATATCATGTTTGGCTGCAACCCATAGCTTGCCACCTTCTCAAATGCCTCATTTGCTGCCCAAAAAACAGAAACCATCAAGATTTAGCTAAATCTTTTACTCCAAGAACCCATCTTTAGACCCATAAAAAGCTGATTCTTGAACTTTCCATTTCTCGTCAGGATTTCATTCAGACAAGAACTTAGTACTTGGGAGTCAACAAAAACGAACATACCTATGATGAAAGGCATAGTTATGAGTCCACCCTTTGCTTTTCTTGGATTTTGTTCTTGTTGATCGACGCCATCCCCATCTTCATGAGAAGGGAAATTCCTTCTCACTTCCATCGATCCAGTGCGTGTGTGTGTGTGTTTGAGATATGATGTGGGAAATATAACATGTATTGGGAGTCAGCTGTACGAGAAAAAAAGTGTTTTTTTCTACATTTTCAAGAACCAGTGACAGCTAACCATCATGAGACTGTTCATCCCCCAAAAGTGCAAAAGCGAAGCAAAAAGGCAAAAATAATTCCAAGTATATTTTTTTCTGGAAAAAGATTTGAATTGAAACAAGAGCATCTCATCATTTTCATTTCCATGGGCACGTGCGTGGGGAACTGTGGTTGGAAATTGTTCTTCGTGCTCAATGGGATTTGATCCTACGCAAACAATATTTTCTTATTTCCTCCTACGCAAAATTTACACGACAAGTAATTAATTATGCTTTGTTTATGATTATTTAAGAAACGATTAAGGGAATGTAGTGGATTTCTTAGGATTCTTGGGATACCAATACCTTCATCATTTTTTTCGAGGATATTTTAAAGGTTTCATCTCATCTTATCTCATTTCACTGAGAATAAATTTAGATAAAATAAATTAGATTTAAATAATTTCTTAAGAATAAATCGCATATCTGATCGAAAAATATTTTGCGACATGGGAGATGAGATGAATACATTTCACAAATTATAGTAGTTCCGAACACCGACATACTGCTGACACGATATTTTTGTGTTTTTTTTTTTTTTAAAAAAAATATTATGTCTTACAAGTATAGCGATACGAATTACGATTTTTAACAATTTAAGTATGATGACTAGGAAAAGAATTACTCAATTTAACATATATATATTTGAAGTCATGTATTTAGAACAAATTACAAGAGAATAAATTATTATTTTATTTTTTACACATTATTAATATGACAGAGAGGCAAAATGCATTTTCACAATTCACAATTCATAAAATACAAATATAGGTAAATAACATTCGATTTTGGGGGGGGGGGAATGAATGGGGCAGATGAGTTTTGCGTGTGGCAGAGAGTGGTTTGGAGTAGTGGAAATGAGCAAAGATAAAGAGTGAAAGTGAAGATGCATAGGCCTTGGACTGCTTCTGCACCCTACTTTTCCCATTTATGCTTCTCTCATATTTCAATTTACCCCCCTACTTCTCTTATTATATAATTTTTTACATAAATTACATCCAACTTCTTAAAGATTTTATATAATTATAAATATTTTTTATTATTTGAAAATTAGCCTCAATCCATTAGCCTCCGTTAAGTTTCCATCATTTTTTGTGGTGAACTGATCAAAATACCCTTATAAACTATGAATTATAATTTTATATATTTTTTAAAATTTTCTAAAATTTTTATGTACTTAATAGATTTTTTTTTTGTACAATTTCTAAAAACTTTTTATCCACCTCTACAATAAGAACAAATTTGATGATTTCATACCTCCAGCACGATGTATTCGTAATTAAGTTGAATTTCAAGAAAACTCGTTGAATATTATTATTTCATATAAAATAAAAAATTTGAACAATTTATAAGCTTCTCTCTTTATGAAGACTGACTTTCATGTACAGAAATCTTTACATGATCAAGATAATAGACACATACACAAGGGTCGCTATTGTATTTATTATATTTTTCTTAAGTAAAATCAATGATTAACTAATGATCAATAGTTCAATATACTAATTATCAATATAAAATATCTAAGCTAACCAATAATTACCATTAAAAATAAATCAACAATCATATATCGGTATGATTTCAACTCAAACTTCAACCGTCAGCTAAATCAAATCCTCTTTTCTTATAGAGTAAATTATATTGACGGGCCCTGAGATTAGGTTAGATACACAAACATCTATGGCTTTGTTTGGATTTGTATTCTTGCATTTTTCGATACAAGATAAATCACACTCAATATTTGTTTTTGTATTTCTACACCTTATTTGCGTGTTTTTCTATTTTTCAACTTTCTATATAATATATATATATACATAATATAAAATATACATGATTTGACAATAAATAGTAATTTTTGTCTCCCAAAAGTACAACATTAAACATAAAATATTTATATATAAAAATATATGATTTGACAATTAACAGTGATTTTTGTCTTCCAAATCCCAACATTATACCTACACTACTTATTTAAAAATATTTTAAACCCTAAAACACAAATCCAAACATATCAACACACACTTACTTATCTCTATTTTTCTCTCTCTATTTTCAAAACACAAAACAAAACAACTAAAACACAAATCCAAACACAATGTATATCTTTCGCAAAATTACAGCTACATCCTATAAGGTTATGATTATAATTGGGGATAATTATATTTACACTCCTTGATCTATGGCCTATTTGCATAAATCATCCGCTATTTTTTAAATAATTACACACACACCCACCAAAATATTATTATCGTTTACACAAACCGTCCTTTACTTTTTTGAAAAATTACACACACACTCCCTAAAAATATAAGCATCATTACACAAACTACTCCTACTTTTTAGTTGTCAGGGGTAGTTTTTATAATTATGCAAAAGATAAGGATGATTTGTGCAGTTAAACCATAGGTCAGGAGATGTAAATATAATTATTCCGTATAATTACAGCTATATTCACTGTTTAAAAATAAAATTTACACAACCATCCTTGAAAAATATCACGTTGACACCCTCTAAAAAGTGTGCAACTGTAATTTTATAAAAAATAAAGGGTATTTATACAATTAAACTAAACCTGTCAATATAGCTTACACTTGAGTATATGGTAAAAGAGTAGAGTGCAGAGACATATGGTATAGCCAAATCGTCACGCAATATGATGCAATAATGTAGGGTTAGGGGCAATTCCACAGTGTTTGAGCACATGCTGCCTCCTACTTTCACTGCAAATCCCCTCACTTCCTGCCCCGCCAACCCCCCACCCCCCACATGCCCTACTTTTAACCTTTTTTTTTTCTTTAAAAAAAAAAAAGAAAATTCATTGCTACGTCACATATATTCAAAACAATAAAACTCATTCAAATTTAATTTTATTTGAATATTGAAGGGTTTCTGTCAAGAACAAGAAACACTTTTAAATGTATGCTTAGTAATGTGTGTGCAATTTTTATAAATATTATTTAAAATAATTTTTTTATGATTTTGTTATTTAATAAAATATATATAACATAATAAGTTAATATTAAATTTTATTAAGAAACAGTGATAAAAATGTTGAGGAGGAATTGATTTTCTTCAAATTGCCTAGGCTTGGGCCCAACAAAAATGAGTGGGCTTCATGTGGGCTCAAAAGCGACCCGTTTCTAGTCATTCTGAGCCCATTGTAGTTTATATGTGGATACAGAATTGACCCAATATAGATAGATCTGCAAACAAATTTGGGCCCTGAATTTCATAAAAATGGTCCTGATTGCTGCCTTGAGGCCAATTTGTAGTAGAGTACCATTGCTACGGCCTCATTTTTAACAGTACAATAATTGCTAAGTTAGGACAAACATGTCCTGAAACAAATCAAGTTGGGTTCAATACATTGTTGTTCAAGTGTATGATTGGAATTTGAGTAACGACGTTTAGAAAGGATTTCAAACCACTCTATCTATATAAAAGAATTTGATATTCTTTAATAAACCACAATTCTAAATAATAGTGGAGGGATTTTAAATCATTTTGTACTATAAACTTATCCACACATTTTTAAAGGATTTGTCGTCAGAAATTTAAAATTATTCCATCAATTCAAATGCATCCTAAAGAGTATCAACTAAATACTCTAGAATTCGTATGTTTTTATACAAGGTGATTTTATTCTACGAACCTTTGTGCCATAATCATTAGCAGAAATATGTCTTTTCATTATGATTAATTATCATATTTAAAGTAAAAGATTATAACGGATACTAATTAAACACAGCTGCACAACGGCTTTTGACCGTTATTTCTACAAGTGAGTTCAAAATATTTGATACAACTAAAAAAATAGTGTCAAATATTTTGGCCATGGAAATACCATTTAACCGTAGTCGAAATTGAAGTTCCCGCATCGGTCTTGTCTGACTGTGATTTATAGTATTGATTTATAATGATACTTAAGCTACAACGATTTATAGGGTAGGAAATAATTAATTTTTTCTTTTATAGTGAATCTAATTACCTACTTTGGATAATTTTGACATGCCGTTAATTCTCCATAATTGATCCACATAAAACCTATCTATCAATATATATATATATATATATATTCATATAAACAGTAATTACATAATTACATCAATATTAATAAATTAAACAATACATCAATTCAATCAATGAACTCGTGTTACCTCATCTATGTTTGTAAAAGTTTTCTAACTTCCTCATTCTCTTTTTTCAAAATTTATCGCACTTAAATATCCGAGTATGTATTTTCTCTGGGATTGACTCCATTTAAAAATATAACTTCAATCATAACTCCCTTGCTCAAACATGTACATATTTTTCCTCATGGCTTGATAAATTAACTGATGTATGCCTTTTTTACTTGACTTGATGTGATTTAAGTGGTATAGATAATTTTATAATTGTAATTCAATTATAATTGGTTACAGTAGTGCGCTTTAATTATTAATACTGGACCAATTCAAAATAAAATAAATAAAAAATTAAATAGAATATTCGAACTAATAACTCAAGGTAAAGGTAACCATAGCAATGATAATTAACCAGAAGGGAGGTTGAAGCATAGCAGTCACATTCTTACTTTTGTTAAACAAGAAAAAAAATAAAAAGAAAAAGGGAGGACTAAAACCCTTTTGAAAAGCAAAACGGGACAACCTCATCTTGTTTGTTATTTTAGTACTTGATGAATTGATGATTGTGTTGACCTTTGTCTACCCTAACACACCCCACCCCCTTGTTAAAGAAATATACATACTTTGCGCGTCTTTGGAAAAAAATAGTAATATTTACTAATAAAAAATACCCCCTTTTGGGAGTGGAAAACAAGTGGGATATATTATCAAAAAGTAGATTTATATAAAAGAAATAATTTAAAAATAGAATGTGGGGGTGATGAATTTATGACATGAGGAATACGTAAGAAAATGTGTGAGGGTTTTCATACGAGAAGGGTCGCTCTCATTTGATTTTGGTAGGAGAATCAGACATACATCAGCAATTAGCATATCATCAGTTCAAGGCTAAGGAATTTTCCAGGTTTATAATTATGGATATGTGTTGAGTTGTTGGTGGAGATCCATCGGGAAGTTAGGTATATATAATTTGATGGTAGAGTCCAATTGGTATTATATATAATAAAATTACAAATTGATATAAAATATAATAATAAAATTCTGGAATTGTATATATTAAATAATAATTTATACACAATAAATATATAAAATTTTAAATTGTTGATTATGCTTATTTTTAAATAAATTTTGAAATACCATACTTTTATGATGATATAAAATTAAAATATGAGATATTGCTTATAATTCTAATATATTATGAATATTTTGTATATCAGTCTGATATACTATTATATGTGTAGTTAAATATATAAAAATAATTTAAAAAAAAAAAGGCTCGCGAGTCATGCATGGCTCGACCTGGCCTCATAAAGGACCTCGAGCTAGAACATGTTCGAGCTCAAGTGAGCTTTAATCGGTTCATTGAACTTGCAAACCAGCTCAATTTATCTGAAAAATTTATAATGAGAAGAATGTTTTAAAAGGTCCTACGTATCTTTATGGTAAATCCTAAATTCTAAGTTGCTATTAATATACTAAATATTAGTTCTTGGCTTTTAATTAGTATAATATTATTTTATATTCATAATTTTAAATTATCAATATTATATGTCAATAGGGAGAAGAGGCCTTAGAACTCATAAGAGCAATTCAAACTTTTCATTTGTAATTAATATGAAATGCATGCTTGTCTACCGAATATGTTAAATGAGGAAATAAATCATATGAAAAAAGAATTAACAAAATATTTTTCTGTGTTTAAAAAAATGAAGCAAATTAACTCTAACAATAGTTTAGATAGGGGGTAATTTATTTTATTTTTCAAAATATAGAGAATAATTTACTATTTTATTTTTCTTATAAAAATTTTTGTTCATTTTTCATATAAGGTGGGGCTAAATTACATTTTTTTCCCAATAATTAATTAAAGAGCTAGTATAAAATAAGTACTTGCTGAAATCATGATGAACAACAAGATGCTAATTGTTAACATGCATGCATATACAGAATATATGGCACATTAATCATCAGCTAGCTAGCACATTATTTAGGTTAATTACAGAAAGACCCCCAATAATCTGTTTAATTCAATTTGTCGCCCCCCTATGATCAGAATTACATGCATGCACACACCATGATGAGCATTCAGGTAGCATCAGAAGCAGTCAGCCTTTAGTTTTGAGGATGACTGCTTCTGATGTTACCGCCGGAGAGCGGCCCGCCAGGAGCTTTCCGCCGCCAGAATCAACCGAAAAATCAAAACCCGCCACCAAGAGCCGCCGGAGCCCAGTAATCGGCGCCGTTTTCGTTGCCGACGTGTTGAGTGCAAGAGATGGGAACTAAGCATAGACCTCTACTTCTCAAATCCATCAGTGCTCCTGATCGCCCTTCTGATTCCTGAATTTTTTTTTGTCTTTTCAGAAAATATAGACTTGAAAATTCCGTAATTTATATACATATATACATACATACTGATATATATATATATATAAATACATTATCAGCATTCAAGTCCTATCGATATATGAGTATTAGTCTACTTTATTAATAGGTTAAATTACATCTAACACCCTTGAGGTTAGATGCAAATACACAAACATCCCCCGTCTTTGCGAATGTATACTTCAGAGGAGTGCCAGTATATATTTTTTAGGGATTTTTGTGCAACTAAATAGGTGGTGTAGTTGTAATGACACCTACAACAAGGGGTGTATATATATGTAATTTTGTAAAAATAAGGTCTTTGTATATTTAGACCTAGCTAGAGAGTGCAACGCTAATTGGACTAGCACAATAGTTATTAATTAACTATACATATTTAATATTGATAATTAATATATATTAACTGTTGATTATTAAAATTTATGATATGATTGCAATTGATGCATTAAGAAAAAAAAACAAGAAAAAGAATATTGAGTGATAAATTAAAAAACCTGACTAACAATCCTATACTTATATATATGAAATGTTTTGCCACAATAATAATTTTTATAATTTTAAATGACTGAAATCAAATAGTTGTTGGATATGTCAATAACTTCTGTAAAAAGAGAATTATGAATAAAATCATTATTAGATTAATAATGTCACTATATGTATCACTAATTATTATCAACTAATAAATTCCTGTTACTGGTAAAATTTTAAGAATTGTATTGTAATAAAAGCATATTACAAAAGTCATTCACAATTTTATGACTAATATTATTATTTTTCTTGATATATAAATATGTATTTAGAGAGAGAAAAAAAAGAAGAAGAAGAAGAAAAAGAAGGGGGGTTATAAATTTACCTGCTTAGGAGCTCCTCTTTCCATGCCAATATCATTCAAGAACTGTAAAAAAGAAAAGTTGAACCAAAAAAGATAAAAATAAATTACAAGGGAAAAAGAAAATTAATTAAAATGTCATCAATTGCAGCTTTCATGTCATCGAATAACCCAACAACTTTATCAAAAAGTAATTAATTAGTTCATAATAATTTGGAAATACATTAATCTTTAGATTACAGACCACTTTGTCTGTAATTAATAAAAATTTATTATTCAAATTAAATCAATTATATAACAAATTAATACACTTATCATATAAATAATTATTTTTGTTGAATTCCAATCATACAATAAATATATTATATTTATCATATAATTAATCCAGTTCCAATCCAATTTGAATTAAAACTTGTAATTAAATATGTTATTCTCCAATTCAAAGCCTCTTTTTTAGGAAGTGATGGATCCCAATAAAGCATAATTACCTGACCAGTCTCTTCGGGAAACAAACAATTCCTTTCTTGAACCTAACAAAATAAATTATTTTATAATTAATTCTTGATTATAATGTAATTATTTTGGAGGAAATTATAGATATATAAATAAATCAGCTTCCCATTTCCCAATACACGTGTATGTGTAGTGTGTGTGAAAAATCTTGGTCGTATATTGGAAAATGTGAAAAATAAATAAACTAACTAATAAATATGGGTACTTATTTACAGAATGTTGGTGATGTCCTGTACTTCCTGATGCATTGCGCATGTAAGGAGAGCTCAGTGCCTGCACCCAATTATTTAAAACAAATAATATAATGTGTATATTAAAATAGTAAAAAGAAAGAAGTTGTAATTTTACTTAATTACTGCCCTTTAATTTCAATTGTTGCATGGATTTTAGTAATTTTCACTGTTCCTTTGGAAAAATCAAGAAAATTGAAATAAAATCAGGGTGTGAATTGAAGAAAAATAATTAGGGTTGCATTGAAAAAATATCGATTGACTGTATATTAGAAATTTTTGAAATCTATCGATATTAAGTAGAATGTTGTCCAAATTCATAATTAAAATTTTTAAAATTATTAGAATATAAATTCAAAAAAAAAAAATTGATGAATCCAAATATACAGCCTTAACGAAAACCATGGAACAATAATTCACTTATTTTGTTTGTGGGGGAATTCTTACCTCAATTTGACCTTGAAGGAATCTAATGTAGCCAATGGCTTCTGACAAGACAGAAGCAGTGTCAGTCTGCAAAAGAGAAACATACCACAACACCCTCAAAGTCATTTTTCTCAAAGTCCTAAAAACACTAGCTCAGATCATCAGATGATAAAGTATAAAGGAAATGAGTTAGGGCTTTCTTTTTCTTTTTTCTTTTTTCTTTCTTGCTTTTTTTTTTTTTGTCTTTTTGCTGTTTAGTTAATCATAATGTAATAAAATCATTTAATTTTCTTGATGGGTTTTATGTAGGAAAGAAAATAAAAGAATAAAATGCTTAATTTGCATATATAATGAGTCATTAATTCATTGTTTGTTTACCTTCCCAAATGGAGAAACAAGTTGATGAAGAGCTGTAATTCTATCCCCTAACTTTTCCTTTCTCACCTGTGTGAATTTTGATGTAAGTATGTAGTTTCATGATGTAATTAAATTATAATGTCCATAACTATATGTCTGAAATTTTGAAAAAAAAATAAAAAAAACATTTAATTATATATATAGTAAAAAGGAAAGATGATAGCAGAAAGAGAAAAAGAGATTCCTGACCTTCAAAGCTGGTTGGGCTGAAGACTGTTGAACCCTAGCCTTCTTAGATACCCCACCAGTACCCGTGCTATTGCACTTTTAACAAATGAATTAAACAAATTAATCAACAGTTAATTAAGCATTAATTCTAATTAGTGATCAAGAACTCAGTCATGAAACTAAAAGAAATTATAATTTTCTTGTAAATTGTAATTACCTGATCATCAGCTGAATGATCTTGATTATGTTTGCGTTGGGACGAGGAGGCGGACTTGGGACCGGAGAAATTCAAGATGTTGGTGCTCAAACTAGTGATACAAGAGGTGGGGGACGAGACATGAGGCATGACTACTTGTTGGTGAGGAGGAGCTGGCCAAGAATTGGTATTAGGCCTATTGGGCGGCGCCGGCTGATGAAATTGATCATGATGATCTACATGGGCGTAACTGATTTGGCAGGTGGAGCTGGATTTATGAGCAATGTCCTCTTGCTTCACATCAACAACAGGAGTTCTTGCAAAAGATGGGTTCAAATTCAAGACTTGGTCTTCCCAGTTCTCCAACTTCTTTTGTTGTTGAAAAAGACCGGCACCAGCACCGGTACCGTATCTCTCTTCTTCTTCTTCTTCTTCACCACCACCACCACCTCCCACTCCACCCCTGATGAAAAAGCTAGTTGCAATCAATATATTTATATAAGTGACTTAGGGTTGCTAATTATTAGGTTTTACTAATGATGTCTAAGAAGTATGTAAAACTTTTGGATGAATGGGCCGGTTTCAATACAGTCGGTCCATCCACGATCATTGGAGAATAGAGTAGGTTGTCAAACTACCCTAGCTCCTCTGTAACCGAACAGCCAATGGTCGACTGCAGGCTGGCTTCATTGCTACCAGTCCACTAGATTATTGAAAGCAAGATAACAATTCATGTCTGTGTTTGTGTGTGTTTGAGAGAGAGAGAGAGAGAGAGAGATTTACAGAAGCAGTTGGCTCCAAGACCTAACTGGGAAATCCTGGTGATTATCAGGTGGAGAAGAAAGCTGGGCGGGAGAATTAGAGGCGTAAACAAACTGGTGATGAGACTGTGGATGCATGCCATTGATCATGCTCCACCAGTTAGGGTTTCCTGCAGCCATCATTTGCTTTCTCAAGATCAAGATTTTTAACCAAAACGCTACTCAGAACACACAAATCAATATCCCTTCTCTCTCTCTCTCTTGTATTTCTCTACAGCACTTTATTCTGATCCTAAATTCAAAACTTTCCCATCTTTCCTTGTTTGTGAACCCAAACAAGCCCTTCCTGAACCTTTCAAGTTTGTGTTTGCTTTCTCAGAAGAGGTAGAAGAAGACCCCATGTCTCTGTCAACACACGAGTATTTTATACTTGTGGGCTTCACCTCTCTCTCTCTCTCTCTCTCGTTCTTGTTTTTGTGTTTCTGGTTTAATTGGGGGGTGTTTTAAAAAATAATTTATTAATAAAATATATATTCTTTTTATTCTCGCTTTAGCTTTATTGTAAAGTGGGACAGATAAAAAAGCTGATGGTGAGTGTTTTTAGGCCAAAAAACAAAATACTTGTGGAGCTTAAGTTTATATATATACAACTTCCTTAAATTGAGAGATAGCTGAGGATTAGGGTTAGGTTCATGATCAGGGTGTGAATTAATTTCTTTAATTAGGGTGCACTGTTAATAAACTTCTTTGATTAATTTCTTGATAATGATGACCACATTGGGCTAATTGGATAACAATCCCATAGATTTAGCAACCTTAAACAAAATGAAAAATATTTCTATAACTGCAAAAAAGATGATCCCTTTGTACAAAGAATTTATGCTTTCTACGGTACCTACTTCTTAATTTAATGCCATTGATATTAACTTATGGAATCCCAAGAATTTCTTTTTTTTAAAAAAAAAAATTAATCAAAGAAGAATAAGGGTAGTAGTAAAATACTACGCCTAGAATTGATTCCATGAATAAATGTTGATGTACGTCTAGTTTGATAGTAGCTCTTTATTTATTTTGAATTGTAATATTTAATTTGAAATTACTCTCACAACAATTGTTAATCAAAAACTTTTCTTCTCATAACTTAGACCTCTGTACACTTTTAGTCATATTATTTACAGAATTATTGAAAATAGTCTTATCATGTTAAAAAAATCTCACTTTCAATCCTTCTACAGTTCCCGTTAATTATGAAATTTACAGAATATATGTGTGCCAGTTATATAGTTGTTTCCCTCCAGTCTAAAAAGATAACAACCATGTGACTTGCACATGATTTTTTCAATTAATATCTTAACGAAAGCTGACAGTAGAAATGAAAATGAAACTTTTTGTGAGTTATGAGAATTTCTTCAAGAATTCGATAAGCAATGAAATTAAAAATGTACCAAGTTTAAATTGTAGAATGAGAAATGCAATTTTCTGTAATTAATCAACTCATGGTGTGTGTATGAACAGTATGTATTTACAAAAAAAGAGTTAACCATAACCATATCAACGGCGTAATTCTCCTACAAATTAGAAGGATGATTATTTAATTTGAGTTGATGATGAAAATGGGTGCGTGTGTAATTAATTAATTAGGAAAGGGCCTTGAAGTTAATAATTGCTTCTGAAGTAAACAAAAACAAATGATGATTAGTTTGAAATTTGATCATAGTTTAAGATTAGCTTTAGAGCAATTGAAAGAAAAGTTTAGCTTTATAGTTTTGTATGTGGATGGCAGTCATTTTCTTGTTGACCTTAGATTAAACAAACAACAAAAAAGTTGTTGCCAACATATATACTGTCTCTCTTTTTCTATTTTAAATATAAAGCAGAATCATTTATGAACATTAATTCATTTTTTATTTCCAATTTAAAACCTCTCTCATCCTCTTAATTACTCATTTAATATTTAATTAGTAACTTGCAATTAATCTCCAATTACGTAAAGTACTTGTCGGTTATATTAATGTATTGATTGAATTAATATCTTACTCAATGTATCTAAATAAGTTATTGTAATTTATTTTACTAGAAAAATTACTTGCAGGTAATCTCTAGTTACGTGATATCATGAAATAAATATGAATTTAGTGTTTAAAATATTAAGTTACAACTCTAAAGTTGTCATAAAAAATATACATTAAATGACAATAAAATTTATCTTGTCATTATATAATTTTTATTTACTATAATTGTGCATTATAAAATTAGCGACACATCTATGGTGATAATATAGTAACAAAACGTATTTGTTGTCACTAAGTCGTTATTGTGTATGTTCCACTAATTAGCTTTATTAGTGACAACTTTATGCATAAGTTTTTGTCACTAATTTTTTATAGTAATAACGACTCTTGCAAAGCAATTGTTATCATTAAAATTATAAAATTATTATTGTGATAAAATAAAAATCTTGTCACTAAATATATATAATTATTGACAATTTGATTTTGTTCGCTGCTAACGG
>NC_026147.1:8140540-8241654 GCF_000512975.1 Sesamum indicum
ACATTATAATTTATAATTTATATATAAATGATCGTAACAATAAATCAAAACTATCTACTATAATATTTGAATAAAATTAATACAAAAATCTAAGTTTTGAGCATAATTAATCAATATTTATCATGTTTTTATTTATATATTTATCGAAATATTTATCATAATTTTTTAATTATTCTTTCTTAATATTTTTGTCTTGCTTACAAAAATAACAGCTAATAGTTGTTGTCCCGTTGCGTGACCAAAAAAATCATATATTTCCTATTGTTGGAAAAACCACTAAATGATTAAAGAAAGGAGGAAAATCAATGAGCATCCCGAGAAAAATAACCATATCTTGACTCCACCTCATCCTTTAAGATTAAGTCATTGCTCCAGGAAATATTTCTCCAGGTTTTCGCTTTCAATTAATTAATATATATTTCTTTAGGTTTTCTTTGCTTTCAATTAATATATATTTATATGTATTTTTTTTGGTAATTAATAATTGGTGCTACATAAATTAACTTTTGTTTTATAATTTTTAAATTATGAGACAACTTTTGATTGGGATTAGATTAGAGAAACAACTTTAGTTTGGGAAAATGATTAATATTGTAATGGTAAATGGAATTGGAGCGTGGCCGTGGGGGTCTCTCATCGGATCCTTATCTTTTGAAAATAATTAATTAGTGTGATAATTATAGCTAGGGTTCAAGAAAGGGGAGGGCACTGTTCTTTCCTTTACAACAAAAACCAGAGCTATCCATATCATTATCAACGGACATTATTATCAATTCCTTTATGTTGTCCGATAATTAATTCTATATATATTTTAGATTTTAGATTGTGCTGATATGTTCACTCTTTTAGTTGTAGTTATGCCTCAAATCATACATTTCATGGGGATGACACTTTTGATCTTCTCTCCAGTTTTAAATTTGACACTGAGGACTATAATGAAAAAAAAGAAAAAGAAAAATATTAGCACATTCACTCTAAATGGTGCCGGAATTAGCATGTGCTTGGCATGAGACTTTTTTAAATTTGAAATTTTTAATTTTTCAGTCAGTTTCGTTGATGTAACAGTTTGCGCTAAAAATATTTTGGACTAAATGTAGTATCTCTCTTTTTTTTTTTTTTTTTGTTGAGAGAAAATTGGATGATTTACTCAACCGAAGGCAAAAATGTTTGTGAAATTGAGAATCTCCGGATGATTTTTTTTTTAAAGTTATAATCCTAAATTGCAAATTCGAAAATCAGAGAGGATCCAAAGTGTTACCCCTATAATTATAGGACTAAAATAAAAAGAAAGAAAAGACATATATGATGCTGCACTTTTTGCTCATTTTATTACAACTTACAACTAAGCGTTGAGACAATTACCCAATCAAAGGTTGTGTTAACCTTAAAATGTTGGTGGAAGGTTGAACCGAGAAAGCTTGCTCTAATTAGCACACAACTGTACAAGATTCAGAGAATGATTGTCGGAGATGATCATTAAATTTCTCAACTCCTTTTACTTAACAGATGCACACGACAGCAACATATACCAAACCAATACTGATAGGATTACTCGTGAGAGTGCTTAAAAAGACCAAACTGTCCTTGATAAAAGAGTTAAAAGACTGAATCCCCCTTGATGAAGAGTTAAAACTGTCCCATGTCTCAGGTACAAGGAGAAGGATCCATGCATTTTTATCTGATCCTGACGCCATTTACCGACAGGAATTGCATAATTTACAACGACCAAATGGCTCTGTGTGGCTCCGTCCATCCCCAAATACATCATCAGGGTTGACATAAATTAATAGGGATGGACCTGAGATCTATACCGATAATTTTTATGCTCCATCCCGCTACAAAATCGGAATGACCCCGTAGATTAGCTAGTTAGCTCTTGCTACCTATGCATATACATGACTATATATATGAAGGTATAATATTCAATATTCCGTCCACCTTTCACGGCTACATACCAAGGTTATAAACCTGAAGCATAACAACTCAAAAGGGTCCAAAGTAAAAATTATCTCAAATCTGCAGATGGCCTTCAACGATGAGGAGGCTCCGGCAACAAGCTGCTGGCGACGGGAACAACGAGCTCATGAGCCAGACTCTTTACAACACAATGCCATAATATCTCTACTAATCTGGTAGGCCTAAGAAAAAAGCTTATTTTAGCAAGCCTAGCTAGTCATCATATAGTAGGGCGGCCATGCACGTCATAGTAAAAGATGTTCAGATAACACCAAGAGGTCCGACTAGAATTGACTTTTTAGTAGCAAGTAACCGCACTCTCTATATACCCGGGTAGATTGGGCAATGTTTGGTCAAACGGTCATATTTTCTTCTAGATAAGTCCAAATCTTATAAATTTATTTATTTATTTATTTTTTTCCAAAACTAACACACACAACTATCTATTGGCGCCTGATTTGCCGCAACTAACCCTCGGAGCTTGTTCTACGGACGCCTATAAATTGAAGCATAATGCAATCTTTTTGGTAACATAAGCTATCACACTCCAACTTTCATTCTCTCTCATCTCTTTAAGCTATTTTCAGCATACTATTTGCACTTCACACTATTTTCTTCACTTTCATATGATTTTTTCGTTTATTTCTTCAGTAGAAACGTTGTTGACTAAATCATCAGAGAGCAAATTTTTATTTTGCCGAACTAGTCCTTCAATAATTTTAGAATTTTCATGAAAGTCTTTCGATCATTATAATACTGCTAAAATTCATTATGCATCCTTCGATCATTGTGATGCTATTGAAATTCGATATGCACAAAACTCACCACGGTTCAATAAATCAGAAGCCACAACAACCCGCAGAGAGGCGGTGTCGAGTCCATGCAGACTATCAACTAGTCTTTATCTACTCTTTCATTGGTCTAGTCTATTTTTAACAAATTCTTCTTTTATCCTTGATCTAATTATGATAATACAGGATTAGACAAATACCCTTTTATTTGAATTACATTACATCATCAAATTAATACGGGATTAGACAAACACCCTTTTATTTGAACTCAAATAAGGACATTGAGGTCAATTCCAAGACAGAGACTTAGGACAAATGAGTACGTACTGGATTTTCCTTAATCTCCAGTCGAGACAGGACAGATCACACATGTTTTTCAATGGAAAACACAGACTAGACACTCTTCCCTACATATTGGACACGTAATTTTAATAGAACTGATGTGGTAAGAACGTGTTTGGATCGTTAGATGATGTATGGTTGAATTTGATTATACTTTTCTATTGCAAGATCAAGAAGTTATCGTACGCATGTCACATGCACATTGCTATTTCAGGACAAGAATATGAAATAGTAAGTAAAACATATGATATTGCAAGCATATACGTACATTTACATCTATCAATAAATGAGCACATGATTCCCTTCAATGAAAATCACTCAACTTCAACTGCAGCGGAATATGAATATATCAACCACCCAACTGCAAGAAAGTACCAATCATCCCTTTACCCGGGTGGTGTGGCTGAGTTCGTGAGTTCGAGCTTTATGAGTATGGGTATTAATTTTACTTTTAATAATAGCATTTATTTATTTTGAAATTTTAATTAATTTAAAAATATTAATATATTGTGTACAAAATATTATAATAGTATGTTTGTTGATTACAAAATAGCAATTGTAATTATAAGTGTAGCCTAAAAATTGCAGTTGTAATTTCAAGTGCATCCTCTATTTAGCGATAAAATTCCACACAAACACCCCTAGAGGGTATATCTGGAATTTTATAAAGTCATGGATTATTTGTATAATTAAACTTAACTTTAAGAAATGCCGTTGTAATTTATCCTCTCAATTATATGGTCAAAAAGAGGAGAAGAACGACCAACATAACAACTCTCCTCAGATGTGCCTCGTAAAAGTCTTGCACCTATATGAAATTATAGATCGATTGAGTTATAAATATTATTAAAATAATGGATTCATTATTATAATTGCATTGAAACACAAATTAGTGGACAAGTACCACTCATGAATTGCAAAAACCCTCGTTTGAGAATAGGGTATGTTATAATTATAAATATTCTCTCATTGGTTTAAAAATTATAAATACCTTTATAAAATTAATAGTTGTTTAACAAATATTTCATCGTAACAACGCATTGTAAAGGGTAATTTTTAGACGATATTAAATTCAAAAAATATTTATAATTTTTTAAATAATAAAAAATATTTATAATTATACCAAATTTTACCGACACAATACAGGTTACCATACATAGTTCCTTCCTGGTAACGGAGAGGTTCTAAAAGCATGTTTGTAATAATAGTATGTAGTTGATTGAATGCAGCAAAAGTGGGTGGTCTGGTGCAAAGCCCAAACATTGGTTGGGGTGGAATTTGGAAAACATGGGCTGCTTCCCTTCAAATCGAGCACTGCTTTTAATGGGCCGACATCTACTTCTCCTCTTAACTTTTAATTTACTTATATTCCCGGTTTACAAATTGGACAGGATAGAGATGAATTTACAGTCCTGTCCTCTGGACAGAAATGATCAAAATGAAAAAACGCGTCGACAGCAGGATTCGAACCTGCGCAGGCAGAGCCCAACAGATTTCGAGTCTGTCTCCTTAACCACTCGGACATATCGACGCTTTGCTTTTGCGTTCTAATTAGTCACCTCTAATCATTTATCAATTTAGACAATGTGGTGTGAATTTGATTTTGAGTTTAAATCTCATAGGGTATATATTTATGTAATAATCTATTTATATTTAATAAATTAATTAATCATCATTCTACTTAAACTATTACTGAAAATCATGTCCATAATTAGTATCCATAAGTCATCAACAATTGTCGAATAATCTTGACAATTTATTGACATGACACAAAAATATATCTGATTATTTCACTTATATTGAAAAAGGTGCTCGAACTTATTCATAGATAATACACTGAAACACCAGCTATTCCAAATAACAAACAAACACAACAAAGCGAATAAAAAAACAATGATAAATAAATAAAATAATAATGTCAACAATTTTGAACTCCTAAACAACATTGTTGCAGTTTCAGACATAGCATAGTAGGAAACCAAACAAAGCTACCAATTTTGGTGCAATAATTTCAGTACCAAACACTTTTCAAAGGCTCTCATCATCAACACCACAAGAAAATGGACGGAAAAAGCGCAAGTTGGAGAAACAGTGCAGTAGCTCAAGAAATTCAAGACAGCGTGATTTGAGCTTTGAATTATAAGGTAAAAGTGCTACTCCCATATTCCACATTGGCTTCCAACTTATTAGTGCTCCCTCCACTCATACTTCCTAATATTCCCCCCTATATATGATCACTACTCACTGCCCTGGATAATTGTATTTATCCCTTGCTTATGAATTATAAAACTACTATTCTTTTTTAATAAATAATATATTATATTATATTCAGTACACGAAAATATTTAAAATCAAAATAAACATTAGAATATCATATATATATATATATATGTTTTAAGAATTCTTTTGTAGTAATTTATTTTTGTAATCATAATAATTTAATTAAATAAATAAAACCCACAAAGGTGATGCCCGAAATAAAATGGATTGATGTTCTCTCATAAGGTATATTACTGAATCGAGTCGGCTTAAAATCGAATGTGTCTGTGGTGATAAATTTATCACTTGATTATGAATGGAGATTTTGATCCATCTGTATCTTTGTGGAGCTGTAGTGATAGAACTGCTTGTAATGATACGCTCATAGTCTAATTATAAGGAGTTATTTTGGTATATTTTTAAGGATTTGGGCTTAGGTATTATTTCCTAATGGACAGTGATAAGGTATGGTCCGGGGTTAAGTATTATTTACCTGTCGATAGGCCTAATTTTTCATTTCTGTGAGTTGTAGAGACAGATTCACCTTTTATATAATAGCTATAACTCAAACAGACAATTCATATAAATGGACGACTCCTATAACCACCATCAATGATAGATGATAAATTGATCACTTTTTCATTATTAAAAGGGATAATTAAATTACACTTTCTAATTTATAATTTTTTACAAATCATCTATATCGTCTGCATAATTACATAAACCACTCATAGCAGCTAAAAAATAAAAGTAGTTTGTGTAATAATATTGACACTTTGGGGGTGTGTAATTTTTGAAAAAAAAATTTGAATAATATGGATAAAGTTTTTTGTCGATGCATATGAAATTTTTCAAAAAAACATGGATAGTATGTAAAAAAGACCATATATCTGGAGTAAATGTAATTATCCATTAATAAACTAAATTTAGACTATTTCAAATATAAAATTTTCCTGAAAAACAATATTCAAACGTGGTTGATAACAATGAAGACCGTTTTTGCTCCTCAAAATGGGAACGCGTGCCCGGAAACGGGATTAATAATATATATACGTATTAAAAAAAATAATAATAATAAGAGGAACATTGATCGCAACTTGACGGAACGCGACATATCCACTAAGCCTCCTTTTGCCCTTTCCGAACACATGTGTCGTTATTCAAGACTTTTTCGTACACGATTTTTGACATAGCGATTAAAAGCGCACTTATTGTGGTCTTGTCAATTCTTTCTCACTAATTGCACAAACCCATAACGTGTTTACTTCAGTTCTTTTCCTTCGAATTTTCCCGACTTATCTTTTCCCCGTCGTCGTTGTCATCACGCTTTTAGTAGATACACACGACTACTCCTTTTACGCTTCTATTTTCAAGTTATTAGGGTTAGCATCGCCTGTTTGTCCTTCATTCGAAATTTTTATTTTTGTCAATATTGAATTTTTTTTCTATCAAAAAATACTGACTTGACGTGCAATTGATATTCGAGTGATTGAAATTTTTTCGCAAGATTCCAAAAAACAAAGAGAAGTATATTACTATGTAGTTTTTGTATGAACTTCTGCCCCTGAATAGAGGATGTAATTGTAATTACAATTACAATTTCAAGGACTGTATTTATAATTTTATATAGGACGTGATGTGTTTATATATTTGAACCTAATTATAGGAGTCGGGTATTAACATAATTTATCCTAAATATATATATACAATTTTGTCTTTAAAAAATATTTTAATAAAAAAGAGAGAATTAATTATAATTTATGTGCTGCTTCAATCTCTCTTTTATATTTAAAATGGAACTACAATGGTAACATCAAAAACTTTCATATAGTTCTAAATAATTATTACTATAGTACTCAATGTATAATTTCTATTTGATGCGGTGGTCAAGAAATTGGTCATTTTTTCTAATTATATAGAATTCTATCATAATCTTTTTTTTTTATTTGAGATTATTTATTGGACGTATGACGTATATATGTATATAAACTTCTTTTAATATATCTCCTTCTCAATAATTAAATTGTTGGAATGATTTAATAAATACTCCCACATTTTAAAAATTACTAATACCTTTTGAAGTTAACGTATATCCAAAATGGACCTATTTCGTTACTGTTACATTGGATATAATTGACACTTTTCTAAATCGAAATTAACCTAATTGCTTCAGTCATTTTTTGCCACTTTTCTATGTCTAGTTATTCTTTAGACGAATTTTATTATTTTTGATACGAAATTGAATTAGAATTTTGTCAAGCTAAATTTTTTTATTAGTCAAAATTCACTGATTTATTGATATTAATAAATAAATAAATAAAAACTCATATTTATACATATTTACTTGGTACTAACTTATTGCATATCAAGCAAATCTTGTTATCAAACTATCCTTATATATTTTCATGTTAATGGATATGAAAAGGTATATTTTCACCCTTATAAAAATAGTTTAGTCAGAAGAGATCTTTTAATCCTGCAATAGATCAGCCATAAATCAATTGAAAATAAATATTAATTTTTATTTATTTTTTTTTATTTTATTAACGAACGAACCTCTTTGTTAAATTGAAGCAATCGTAAAAAATATAGAATACAGTGTTTCGATTTTTACAGAAAAATTATGTATAATTATACTGAACGTGACAGAAAAATAGTGTAATTATATATCCTATAATTTTCCTTCATTTATATTATTATTAAAGAGGTAAATTAGGTGGTGTAAGACACGTTACTGCAAAAGCTACATAGAGTCAAAGGTTTTAATTATAGCGATTGACCAGAGTCAACTGAGCAAGATGACGCCGTTTTGTTCCCCAACAACCACCCAAGACGACGTGTACAGATCCAGTCCTTTAAAATGAGGGTGTGAGAGTAGGGGCCGTGCGATGGCATCCGCACGCTTGTGTTGCTTTTGGGATTTACCCCATAATGACAGTAGATACTCATACATACTGATAAGAAAATGGGAAAGTAAGGAAACATCTGTAAAAAAAAGAAGCATGATTTACTGTCATAGTGAGGTTAGAGACAGGGAAAGTACAAACTGTCCCCCTATCATGTTTTGTCTGATTTATGTTTATTTTTTATTTTCATAATTTTTTAAATAAATTAAGTTAAATAATATTTAATCAAAAAACGAGGTTGATTATTCAAGATTGTATTTCACATTATAATCATAGTCTTGTGTCAAAGAACACGAGAACAATAAAGCATATTTAAATAATGATCTTTCAATATTTACGGAAGTTAAAATGTTTTGAAGTAATGAAATAGGCAGATACCATATCAGGATGAGCTGACTTGTCCCCCCCCCCCCCCGCTCTTTTTTTTGTAGAAGGGTAGTACAATTGGTGGTATTAAAACATAATGCTAAATGGGATAATATTTTGGTATTCGAAAGCAATAATTTCATTATATATGTGGACTTTAATATTTAAAAACTTCAATTGGATTGACGCTATCTGCTGCCTCAGCAACGCTAAATAGAGATCGAAAATTTATTTATTCAGTCATATTCGAATTTCACTTATATACTAGTACGTGTGTCTATATTTAAAGTAATTGTTCAATTTGTTATCTTTTATTTATGTATTTTAATATAAAATTTTCAATTTACTTAACCAAGTTTTGTTATTTAAATGTATTAAACCACATAACTGATGTATATATATATATATATATATATTTGTGGGATGAATTTTCCAAAAAAATGTCTAAACTTTAAGAAGACCCTTAATTAAAATCTAGTAAACAATTAAAAAATATATTTGAGCTTTTGTGTCAGCCTCTTACATGCACTTGTTATTACTTTTAGGGTTTCCTCTCTCTCTCCAAATTATTTTTGATACAAGTTAAAACATACTCAATGTTTGTCATAATTCAAAACAACCTTATTTAGGTGTTTTTAACTGTTTTAGCATAAATACATACATACACACACATATACATAAATATATATAAAAAAGACATGATTTAACATTGAATAATAATTTTTGTCTCTCAAAACACAACATTAAATATATAATACTTATTTTTAAATTATCTCTAAAAATAAATCCAAACATACATACTATCTATAACACACACTTATTTATCTTTGTTTTTCTCTTTCTATCTCCACATAACACAACAAAACATTCAGAAAAATGAATCCAAACATTATGATCATTTCTGCACACTGCATCTGAAATTGTGAACTCCCCATTTTCTTTTTTAAATGAATTTTAAGTATATATTCACTTATATATATAATTTTAGTATGAAATGAAATCTATCAAGTGGTCTATTTTTTGTTTCTTCCTATTTTCCATATGAAGATGAGAATCAAATTGATGTAGAATATGAGATTAATGCATTTTGGGATCATTTGCATCTATTGAAATACAACATATAAAGTATGTTTCGTGATAAATATTTATAATTTTTTATGTGGTATTAGTTATAAAACTTGACATGCAATCGTCCTTTTTTAAGGAGAATCTGACGTCTCACCGCTATTATCGCGAGAAATTATACTGTAAGTCACACAGTCTCATCACTTCCAGCAATTCTTTGAATTTCTTTAACTTCCCTTTTCATAAATTTTTATCTAAGTTAATTGTTAGTTTATTATGATTCTTTGTGATGAATTTTAAAGGTACATAAAAATAATTAAAAAATTTAGCCCATTTTGAAATATATTGCTTATGTTAATACCTCCAACTACCACTAGAAAGAAATTATTATTACTTGCATTTTATATTATGAACTAAATAACTATTATTAAATATAATTAGATAAAATCAATATAAAAATTAAACTTATTCATTACACTAGCAAGAACTACGATCATACCCATTGCGTAGTTGTGATTAATGGTTATTTATTTAATTATTGATAATTAATTATGATTAAATATTATATTTCTTGCGGTGTACTCCGTACTTAAAAAAAATACTGAAATACGGAACATTTTATTTTGAATCGAGTTTGGCAATATATAGCTAGTCCCAAAAAAAACATATAAAGATTTAAATAATAATTAAGAACATAACAATTTATTTATTGAAATTATATATAAATTATACAAAAAGTAAAGATAGGCGGTGAGAATGTTTGTCTTTGCCTGCTCCAATATGATCAAATCTTCCAACACCAAATATTGCCTGATCCCACACACACCCAATAATTTCTCCTCTTTTACTTTTTAAAAATAAAATAAAAAAAGAAACAGAAAAAGAAAAAACTGTTTGCGTGGTGTATTGGGGCCGGCCGATTGATCGCTGTCTCTCAGCGGTTGATCCTTCCCCGCTGCTTTTTCCCTCTGCTTTCTCCATCGCTGATGCCGTGCGGTTTGGCGTTTTTTGACTATCGCTAATCTGCGCCTGCACTGTCCCCGCGCAACTTAGATCCACCCGCTTTTAATTATAACATATATGTTAATAATTATAATAGTAATAGGAAGTAATGATGAAGAGGGTGGGGTAGGGTGGGGTGGGGTTGTCGGGTGAGTTTAGTATTTTTGTGGGATTGGAGAAGGTGGGAAGAAGACACTTATCATGTCTCATTGCTGGGCTCCACCTTCTACTGCACAAATATACACCACACTCCAGCTAAAGCTTCCATTTTCCTTTTTTTTTTTCTTTTATTACACGTATACATTCAAAATTCGAAGTAAAAATCTCTAATAAAGAATTTCTACACAAATCGTTAAGTTGTTCTTTCAGGGAACTTGGTTATTGTTTTTTCTGGAACGGGTTAAACTAAAATTTATGTTTTTTTTTTTCTGAAAGTGATATTATTAAGTTTTCAGTATCTATAGATATTATAGTTGTGTAGATATTACAGTCAAAATTCTTACATTTTCCTTAATTTTTTGTTTGAATTACTATATTTATTGAATTATGTTTCTTTTTAGTGGGGGCAAACATGAACGAGTCGAGGTTAAAATAAATAATAATAATTATCATACTTTGATTTGAAATGAAATTTAGAACAATGTAATTATCAATACGGTAAGAATTGACCCAAGAAATAATAATTTAGTTCGACTTGTCTGATAAAGTTTATTTAAATTTGACCAAAGACATAAGAATTTATTACATTACAGGACAGTATTTCCTGTTGCTGCATCCTAATCCTAATCCTAGTCCTAATAAATTATTGTATGGAGCAAAAGCCATTCTGGTCGTATATTTGACTCTTTTGAGGAACAAACAATTGTACTACTGTCCAACTGCAGTTAATTTTTGTTCCCCAAAAATTGTATTGCCTTTATGCAATAATGATATTTGCTATTAAAGACAGGTAGGAAAGTTCTTGCGCTAATTTAGTTTCATTCAATCGAATTAATTATGTATAAGTTGGTATATTTGATATATGATTATTTATTATTATTAAATTATGTTATTAATATACAAAAGATATTTTATATTTATTATATAATCAATTTAGACTTCATCAAATTATATTGGGATTAGAATTTATGATGATGATGATTAATTTTGTGCAGTAAAAACAGAGGAAAAGAAGGGAGAGCTACAGAAAGGCCAAAGAAACTTCTTTTCTGCATCAACATAAACCAGCTCTTTTGAGGTACACCCAACCCACCAAGAACCACAACAAATCCTCTCTCTCTCTCTCTCTCTCTCTCTCTCACTCACTGTTTTCAAGGGCTAATCTGCATTCTTGTTCTTGTTCATTCTCAAGTTTGGTCAGATACTCTCTTCAAAGTTGTTTTCTTTCTCAGATTGTGGTTTTAGGCTGAGGATTTTTTGGATGTCTATACCTCAAGAACATGATTACATAGGCTTATCAGAGCCTCTGCCTGTGGAGAAAAGCTCTGATAAGATTTTACCCTCTTCGTCTGCTTCTGGGATTGAGAAAAACAGTGTCTTGAATCTCAGGGAGACTGAGCTGAGGCTTGGGTTGCCAGGGTCAGAATCCCTGGAGAGAAAGGCTGGAAATTGGGTTTCTCTCTTTGGGAAGGATTTGAAGGATGAGAGTGGTAATGGGCTTTGTCAGGGAAGTTTGAAGAGCTTTGTTTCAGGTGCAAAGAGAGGTTTTTCTGATGCCATCAATGGTTCTGGCAAGTGGGGTTTGTCCATCAGTGGTGGATCTGAGGTTGATTTAGGGAAAAATGATGTCTTGTTTTCTCCTAGAGGAGTTTGCAAAGGTAATAACACCATGCAATCTTGTCTGCCTGGGACTTCTGTGAAGGAGATTTCCAGTGTGAAGGCTGTGGAGGAGGAGGAGGAGAAGAAGAACGAAAGTGGAAACACTGCCCCTGCTTCAAAGTGAGTTTGTTTTTCTTTTTCTTACACTGATGTAATCAATTATCTTGAGCTCTTTTTATGCTTAATTCTGAGCAGAGGGTATCACTACTTTTGTCTTGTGAATGACAAGTTAGGACATATAAGTTGATGTTATGATGTTTTAGTTACAATAATCATGTTTGGTTCTTTGTTTCACTGGTGATGTAATCTTGTGAAAATTGTGTGGATGAGTTTCTACCTTTATTTTGGACATAATAAAGTTATATTTATTGCTGTGAATTATTAAGATTTCATGTGGAAAGAAATCATTGAGGAAAGTCTTCTTTGTGTATTAGCTCTTGAGAGTCATTCCAGTGTTTCTTACAAAGTTTGTTGCGTTTTCGTTTGTCCACTCAGGTGCCCTTTAGTTAAGAAGTGTTGTTCTAATCGATCAGGGGTTCGTTCACCATTTGATTGATTCAGACATATTTCACAGATTAAACATAAGAAACTCTAACCACTGTATCTAATTTAACCTTTGTTGTGGATGAAGTTCATGTTTCGAAGACTGTTGTTTTGCCTGTTAATACCAATAGCGCTGTTTTCTGTAACAGGGCACAGGTAGTTGGATGGCCACCAATTCGATCCTTCCGAAAGAATACCCTTGCCACCAATTCACCTAAAAATAGTGAGGTTGCTGGAAAATCAGGATCGGGTTGCCTCTACGTTAAGGTCAGCATGGAGGGTGCTCCATACTTGAGGAAGATTGATCTCAAAACTTACCGCTGCTATGCCGAACTTTCATCAGCTCTTGAGAAGATGTTTAGCTGTTTTACAATAGGTACTCCCAAACCTACCCACACACACTAATGGAGGTGTATTTTGAGATTTTTCAATGAGTGCGACAACTTTTCCATATCTAGGACATGATAGTTCAGGTTATGGTTTCTAGGAATTTAGTATCTCCTTGAAGATTTAGTTCTAACTCTTGCATGGATGTAAACAGGGCAATATGGTCAGGGACTTGCAGGACAAGAACGTCTAAGCGAGAGTCACTTAATGGATCTACTCCATGGGTCTGAATATGTACTCACTTATGAAGATAAGGATGGTGATTGGATGCTCGTTGGGGATGTTCCATGGGAGTATGTTCTCGTCCCAAGTTGCCTGCTCTACATTCTCCCCCTTGACATTTGAAGAAAACCTTTACTTGGATATGTTGCTAAAATCAGGCAGAATGAATTAACCGGATCCTCTAGTGTGTTTGCTTTCATTATTTTACAAGAACCTTAAAATGGGACTGCAATGGAGTTTTCGTTTTGATTTCATCGTAGTAGTACACTAGCAAACCGTGCATCTGATTCTCAACATACATATGCTTATCGTATTATAAATATTGTTGTAAGCTTTAAGTATTCACTAGTATTCTTTGTTTGATTTCAGGATGTTCACGGATTCATGCAAGAGACTGAGGATCATGAAGGGCTCCGACGCAATTGGGCTAGGTATGGCCAACAACTTTCTTAAACGTATTCTTGGTTTCTGCTATGAGCAGTTGTCGTTTACTAATTAAGGTGAACTTTGGAATTCAAGAACCAAAACAGAAGACGGGGAAAATAGTAGCATAATCTGTTTATATTACTAACTCGAAATGTATATATTGATTCTCCTGCTTGCAGCTCCAAGGACCATGCAGAAGTGCAAGAGCCAAAACTAGGAGTGTGACCGGCAGACGGGATTTCCCCCAAAATCCACAAGGGTTTTATCTTAATTTTTGGTTTAAGTTCAGTAGACCTGTAGCATACCCCCTGGATGAAGTGCTTTGCTTTCAAGGCATCAGACAACATAAAATGGAGACATCCCAATGTTTTGCCAGTCATGTATTCCAAATATGTACCGTCACAAACTCACATATGTATGTGAACGAAATCCTGGTAGTATGCAATTGTGCGATCCATCACCATTCAATATTTATCATGCCTGCCGCTTGTAATGTGGTTGTGATCAGTGCAGAAAGGGGATTAGGACCTAGCTCTTAGTTTGCTGCGGTCTTATCTTTGCATCATCCATAAAAGCGCTACTACTGCTATGCCACTCCACATCTCTTAGACACACTTCACACAGCCCTAAAACCAATAAGACGCCAAGTTTTCATGGCAATAATGTTAAAATTTGATGAATAATGAAGACTGGTAACTTGAGTTGAAGCAGCTGAACGGTGCATTGGAGTAAAAATAAACGAACATCTGACCGTAATGATTTTGGAAGTACTAATGAGCTGAAGCATCTAACGAACCAAAGATAAACAGCTAGGAGAATAGTACCAGATATTAACAAGTTCAAGTTACAAGCACTAGAAGCCAACCATATTCAAGAGGACTATGTTTCAGGTCTAGATACCTGAAGATATACCATTTGTGTGTATCCATTAAATACAGAAGTATCGAATCTTGATAAGCCAAGCCTCTGAAATAGACGATATCTACCATCTTCTACTATAGGAGCGGATGTACGTGCAGGATCATATCTTGTTTGGTGAGTAAGTGAAGGGCCAGCTACTGGAGGTAGTTCCCAGTAAACATCCAGAACTGACTCCAGAAATCTGCTGTTTGTAAAATGTTCAGCATAGGAAATTGCCTTGTTACTGTGGTTAAAATCATCACGCATCTGCCCTCTTACGCCCCACCATGCTTCTCCAGGTCCACATAGCTCTTCCACATCGACTGCTTTCTCCCAGAATTTCCTCCTCCTATATCTTATCCTAGCTTCATCACTATCTTTGAAGCAGCTATGTCCGCCACCTAGATAAAATATGTATCATTTAAAATTGTCGAAAAGCACGTGAAGATAATCTAACTGATCACAAAAATGGGCAATGCATAAAAAGTCACTTTTTACACGTGCTAGATTGCTGATTTTATTTTCCTTTGCCAATCATGCAATACTGATTAATTTATGGATTTGCAGCACAGGAGCACATTTTCATCACATAGAAAGACGTGGAAGGATGAAGTCAAAGACATATTTTAACACAATTTAAAAGCAGAAAACATAAAATATAGATTGATAAGACTTATCTTTTTTAATATCACAACCTTTGGCAGAAGGAAGAAAATCTCCTTGTGCCAAGGGATCATAAACAATACAAAGCAATAAGATTGCCGAGCCTGTCATATATGCTACTTGTCATTTTCTCTGATGGATTTATTAAAACCAGAACCTTTCTACAAGATTCTTCAACCATAAATACCATTTTCCAGTAATTAAATGCTTTGGGACTCTCAAGACAACTAATCTAAACTTCCTTACTCTCTTGCACTTCATGGCCCATGGGCCTCTAGTTAGATAACTGATATTTGAATATTTCCCAGCACCATACGAAAATTTTCATTTTGCATGCCTAGGTTATTCACCTCATAATTTTAAGTCTAAATTTCCTCGTAAGATGTCCCAAAACTAAATTGAACCAGTTCCTTCACTAATTTTCTCCATCTCAACTAAAAGGACAAGAACAAGATACAAAATCAAGCAAAATTAGTTAGAAGGGAGTAGATTGTACAGGCAGAAAACAATTTGGAATAACTCCCATTGTTGACCTCCCAGGAAGAAAGTCCAAGTTTAGACTGGACAACTGAGGATGACCTAACAATACTTCATCAGTATATAAACTTATGATTTTGTCCAAGCATATACGTCTCACATAAAATGTAAACGTTGACAACATGACCATGTTTCTGCTACTAACTCTGCTACTAGCAGTACTGAAGAAGGGAAAGAATTCCACCATCCAGCCACTCCTCAATTCACTCAGGTGCTTAACACTTTGGGAGAAATGGTTTAAATAAAATTTGTAAACTGTACATGAGACATCAATGTGGAAGACCAACCTTCATCCTAAAACCTATAGAATAAGCCACATTCAGGACTAGACTACCCAATTCACCAACATCACGCCTTTACCCAGAGAGAAACCAATTACATACCGAATAAACTTGATGAAATCAAGAACATCTCATTTAGAAGAGATAAAAGCAAAACAAAAGAACTTGGCACGTCAGAGAAGGATCGTAGTTTTGGGGAGTCTAGTGCTGGTAATGAGTCATTGATGCCATGTTCCTTCTTGATGCAAAAACAACTCCCAAGCTCAAAATCCACTAAGCAGTCTTTAATTTGTAATCCAATGGTTTAGAAAAAGCTAGTGACTAGACATATTTGTAATAAGAGAGAACGCACCTCTTATATAAAATTGATCACATATTTGTCTGAGTGAATAATGGTCCCCAGTTCCAGTATCATAGTTGTCCTCAAAAACTAGATGCTTGAAACCAGCTTTCAGTGCTTGCTTTAATCTAAGCACCAGAACGTCAAATCCAAAACAGAAAAGAATTATTAGAACTTTATGTAGACAGAGAAGATGTAAGATTCATGGACTAATTTTTATGATTATTGCTAACATACTCTAAACAGGCAGATTGAACTAAACAGCAATTAGCATCCAAGAAACCATGTGTACCTCTTCAGTTCATTTTGGTGATCATCAAAGAAGACAAGAACATGGCTGCGATCTGTGATGCCATGTTTCCTCAACACTTTTCCCCAATCCATGCTTCCAAAATCCACAAAATCCTTTCCAGTAAAGTACGTGCAATTTTCATCAACATAAGCAGGCCCCTTCTTGAGGTACTTCTCAGGATGACGAGGTGAAAGTGACACAATAGGTGTATCTGGCATTGCTTGCCTCAAAACCCACGTAGAATGCCCTTTAAAAGCGCCACTCTCAATCATCAATTCTGGCTTCAACCATTGTGTAATAAACCAAAGTCCAAAACTGTGGTCGAAACCCATCCCATGCATGTTGTTTTTAATGGGTCGCATCTCATATATTGGCACAAACTCCTCAAGACCTTTGAGCAAATCCTTGTATGTCCATTCTACAGTTTTTCCATGTTTCGATCTGCCTTTTGACAAGGATAACTATTATATGAGCATAAATATTCAGGGAACTTCTTCCTTCAACCAGATCACAAGATCAGATATCAAATGCCAAAAGTGCACTGAGTGGTGAAAATTAAAAGTATTGAACAATTTTATTGGGGACTGGAAGTCACACCTTATTCTTGAGTGAACAAAATTCATAAAGCAATTCCGCAAGCAATCTCTCATACTGCTTACTTACTAATTGCTAAAACATAACACCAGAACAAGTCTCCACACGAACAAAACATATTCAAGTAACATTTAAAATGCAAGGCGGCAGCACTACGATTTCTCAGAATTCCAAATTCATATATAGATAACAAAATAGAGAAATATTGTAGTACTTGTAGCTAAATTTAAGGTTACTTTGACAACCGAGCACGTCATGCTACCATTTTCCTATAATCGAATTTTTCAAACCGCAAGTAAACAAAAAGCGCAAAAAGCCCTAGGTACGCTGTCAGAATCAGAATGATATAGGTAAGCCACAGATCTCAGTCATCAAATCAATATGATATATATACACACACACACGTATATGTATATATATATCACTAAAAGTAACGACCGGAATTTACTCATATCACCACTAAGTACTACAAACAAAAATTGCAAACACGGATCATTTACTTGAAAAATCGTAACTAGCATTCGGAAATGGGTAATAGTAAACATTCTGTTCCTAAACTCGAATAAACTGAAAAACGGCAAATAAAAGCCAAAAAGTGAAGAAAAATAGATAAAGAAAACTTACACCAGGGAACACCAAGGGATCCGAAATCCGACTCCAGCGCATCAAACCCGAAGAACCTTAACCGTGAGATGTGATCGGAGGAGGAAGCCGAGATGCAGACCAAATCTCGGGAGTGAATAATTACAGACGAGACAATCACGATAACTAGCCCAATAACAATAATAGGCCAAAAGTAGCCGGTTCGGGTCAAGTAATTGGTGACCCGCACAGCGATGGACATGTGCTTACGAGTCTTGGACACGTCGCCTGTTTCGTCACCTCCGTCGTCTTCGGCGGCTCCGACACTCTCGACGGCGTGAGGCGGCCGCCGGATAGAGAGAGCTCTTTCGAGCATTTTGTTCACTTTAGTCATTTCACGCTCACTGTGTGTTAGCAGAGAGTGTGCGTGTGTGTGTGAGAGAGAGAGAGATGCCGCTTGAGCTCGGAGTGCACGCACCCCTGGGCTGCACTGGATTTTAACAATGGTGATTAATTTATGGTTAAATCTCAATTTAACCCCTTAACTAGGGTTATTTTCCGATCCAGCGCTCTTCAATTTTAGGGTTATTTTAGTTATTTTAACTGATTTAATTTTAATTTCGGAATTTTTGAGAAGGAGTTTGAGTTTGATCGATTGAATTTGAGTTCAAATAGAAGTGCCCAAAAGATTCTGATCGACTCCCCACCTTTTTTTTATTTTACTAATTTATTTATATTATTAATTACAGTACTATTTTATTAAAATTATTTGAGGGGGCATCAAATGGTAATATCCATAATAATATTATTGTTACTCCTCTGAAAAATAAAACACTTTAAGATAATACTCTAATTGTATTTCAATTTAATAAAATCCACCATGTAATTATTATATTATACATTATTTATTGTGATAAATATTATAATAAAAAGATATTAAAATAGTTTGATACATGCAAGAGTCCCACATTAATTGTAAATGAGAGGTTTAAGGGCTTATAAACTTTAAAGCCTTCTCTTCATGGCGAAGAACTTTTTCAGAACAAAATCTTAAAACATATATCCAATCAAAATTGTTAATATCTCATAACATATCATCGATCACATTGCACGACATATGACTTTTAATTGAAATAATACTTTTAACTTGTTTATATCTATTGACTTCAAACTCAAACATTCTCAACCTGGAATGACCTGAGCTCAATATTTAAAATGAGCTTGACTTTGAGCCCAAAATAGATTAAAGGCGCGCATATTAATTGAGTCTCATATCCAAATTAATTTAAAAAGTTGAAAGAGTGACAACGCATTCGAATTTTCTGGATCTTATTTTGAATCCGTCTCATTCCAAAAAAACAAGCAATGGGGCGGGTTGCAATGATAAAACCCACCTGGAGTAGGGGTGGCTCTCAGGTCCACCCCATCCTGCCCGGTAATATTTTATTTATACTTTTTGATTTGGTAACTTTTTAGAGAAATATGGACTCTCATCTCTGTTCTCTTTCACACACTACTACACCTAAAAATACACACACTTCACACGGAATTCACGTTGACGCCGCAACCGACGAGGATGAAGATGATATGGTGGCGGGGATAGATGGCGGTGAGTTGGGGAATATTGTTGATGAACATGGAGGGCAGGCGAACAACGCAACAACGACCCATGACAGTTTGGATGGGAAAGATGCGCCGGCGATTAATCTGTCCCCCATGGAGTTTTAGTTTGCAGATTTTATTGTTTTGGCCAATAGAGTAATTGACAAAGGGGATGACGAATCTATTCGCGCACTGAACGATCTCCACCAGCGTTGGACATCGAAATATGGAGAAGGCGACAAGAATTCGCAGGAGTTGCTGTTTCGCCTTTTGGTACGCTTGACGGCTGAACAGGTGGCGGAGCATCCTCCTTGCTTGGCGCCATCGCTGCAGATCTCTGAAAATAGGGCTGCTGCAGATTTGAATCTTAGGGTTTCTATGGCGCCGCTAGCGGCACGAGATGAAGCTGCCATGGTGTGCCCAGACTCCCACGGCTCTAAATCGTCCATTGATGACAGAAAATCAGCAACCTTCGCTGCAGGTTACATCTGCTTACCCGCCGATGATGCTGCCGGAACTGCCTACTGCAGACGTTGTTTCTGTTGATGTTGTGCCAGTGCACGTGACTGCAGATGCCACATCACAATTACCGACATCTTCGCCCATCGGAATCTTCGTTGGTAATGTGCCACTACAGCCTTGTTCGAACTTCATGAATTATCACGATAAAATTGCCAATATTTTCCATAATTCGTCTCAAAAAATATTGACTTATGTGCCACCTATGATGCAAAATGGTAAAATTATTGTACGACCCACGTTGGATATGGTTCGAGATGGTTCACATCGCTGGAATGCGACAGCAGTGGGTTATTTTTTGGACAAAAGATCGTATTTTAATCACGTAAAGGACTACGTCAAATCTATTTGGCCATTGTTAGCAAAAGTCACGGCCACGACAAATGGATTTTTCTTCTTCCGATTCAAAACTATAGTGGCAATGGAAGAAGTTATAGAGGGCGGACCATGATTATTTCAAGGACAACCAATCGTGTTGCAGAAATGGGAGCTGGGCATGGTCCTACGTAAGCTGAAACATACCCAAGTCCTAGTTTTGGTTAAACTTCGACACTTGCCAGTTGAATTGTGGACTAATGATGGCTTGAGTACGGTGGCAAGTGGCATTGGACGACTTCTTTATTTGGATGCGATCACACGCGCATGCATGAGACTGGATTTCGCTCGTGTATGTATCATGCTTGACATCAATGCCAAACTCCCGAAGCATTTGGTTATTATGTCACCAACAGAGGAAGGTGGAGAAATTGCATGCAAGGTTGACGTAAAATACAAGTGGCTGCCCCCTAAATGCACCACTTGTATGAGCCTCGGACATGCCACGAAGGATTGCCCTTCCATGAAAATACCGAAACCGCCAGACAATGTTTATGTGTAGAAGGCACGAGTGCAGCTGCCCATAGCTGAATTGGATAAGGCTGTGGAGGAAGACAAGAATAAATCATGTGGAGATATTAATCAACAGCCTATCGTATTTGAGACTCCGAGTACCCCTATCGCACAAGGAGTCAACAAAGGAATGTACAATGGTAAGGAGTTAGTCATCTTTAACACTTTTGATGCATTTAACTCCCTTGATGATGCAGATGATACCATTTGGGGTCCTAACATAAGCAGCCCCGCCACGGGTGATCCATGTAAAACGGTGCTGTGTGGAACGTGCGTTGCCTGAACAAAATGGATCATCAACTGGCACTAAAAGACGTAGTAGCTGATTTCAGGTTACAATTTATTGGCCTTCTTGAAACGCGTGTACGAATTACTAATATTGCTCGTATACAATCTTTCTTACTGCCTTAATGGAAGTGGTTTGTTGATCCTCTGTCGGTTGGGAGTCGTATAAGGATTGCATGGGATGACACTATTCTTGATGTTAATGTGATTTAGTTAGGTGATCAATTTGTACACTGTCGTATAACTATTAGAGCACTGCATACGAATGTGATTATTACTGTTGTATATGGTGCCACAGAAATTGCTGAGCGGCGTGAGTTGTGGCGATCACTGGGGTTGCTTGCGGGTCAATGTGTGGATGACCCGTGGATAGTAGGACGAGATTTTAATGCTGTTCGTGATCTCAGTGAGGTGTGTGGTAATTTTGGTGATATCAGATTGGCTATGGATGAATTTAATGCATGCATACAGGATATGGGATTGCTACAAATGCCCATGCAGGGTGAATGGTACACGTGGCATAGCCGAAGTTCGAATTCGCGAAGTTTATGAAGCGTTTGGATCGTATGCTCATAAATGACATATGACTTGAGCGTTTTCCTAACTCATACTATTCAACCCTCACCCCACGCACCTCGGATCATTCACCACTAGTGCTTTGTGGGGATCGGCAACAACAATTGGGAGGTATGTTCAGATTTGATAATTACCTTACTATTTCACCAGATTTTATTCCCAGTGTGCAGAATGTATGAAAACACGACATTCTTGGAGTGCCTATGTACGCGATTACGCGGAAACTAAAAGCTTTAAAGCTAGTATTCCGATAGCAAAGGCGTAATAAAGAAGATCTTTCGGAGAATGTACGACTGGCCAAAGGATTCCTTGAGGAAGCGCAGATCTTGGTTAGCTCGGATATACAAAACAACCTCTTTCTACTCCTGGAACACTGTTGTCGTTTGGTATACGCCAAGGCGGTAAAAATGGAACAAATCATGTTATAGCAGCGAGCAAAGATGCAATGGATGAAGGATGGGGATCAATGCTCACGAGTCTTCTTTTGCAAGATAGCTCAGCGACAAGGATGGGGATCAATGCTCACGAGTCTTCTTTTGCAAGATAGCTCAGCGACGTGCCACTCGGAGAATCTTCCAAATAAATGATGAACACGGGACCACCTACTCAGAACCAGGAGCGGTTATTCGTGAGTTTGTTTCCTTCTATCAGGCTCTGTTAGGCGGAGAAAGACAGAGGCAGGTGATAGATATCCGGTATCTGAGGCCATAGGCTAGACATGTCCTCAATGAGGAGGAAGGGCTTCAGCTCCTTACACCCGTCACTGCAGTTGACGTCAAACAGGCAGTGTTTGACATTGCTGAAGATAAAGCACCTGGACCGGATGGGTTCTCATCGGGGTTTTATAAAGCTCCCTGGCCAATCGTGGGTTTGGAGGTTACGAAGGCAATCTTAGAGTTCTTTACCACGGGAAAACTACTGAAGCAAATCAACACCATACTTCTGGCACTTATCCTTTAGGTACATACCCCAATGATGGTCATAGATTTTCGCCCTATTTCGTGTTGTAATATTTTATATAAGATTATTGCCAAACTTATTGTGCAAAAGTTGAGTAGGGTGTTGGATAAGTTGATAAGTCCTTGTTAGGCTGCCTTTATTCCTGGTCGTAGTATTGGAGACAATATACTGTTAGCACAAGAACTATTTACAGGCTACAATCAGGCACGTCTACCTCGTAGATGTGCATTGAAAGTGGATATCCGAAAAGTTTATGACACGGTAGAATGTGATTTTCTACTTGCAGTGTTACACCTGTTTGGATTCCCGACTACGTTCATTAGGTGGATAGAGGAGTGTGTCACGACACCCTCGTTTTCCGACGGGCTGAATGGAAAACCTCATGGTTTCTTTACTGGATCGAGAGGCGTACGGCAGGGGACCCTTTATCGCCATATTTGTTCGTTCTCGTAATGGAGGTTCTGCATTTGATTCTTCTACAGATGATTGATCAGGACATGTGTTTTTCTTTTTATTGGAAATGTGAGCTTTCTCGATTATTTCAACTTGGATTTGCAGATGATCTGTTGCTGTTCTGCAAAGCTGGTATGGACTCTATAGGGGTCTTTAAGCAGGGGTTGGACCTATTCGCCTCCTGGTCAGGTCTCCGGCTTAATGTGCATAAGAGTCATCTTATCATCTCTCGATCTGCACAAGAGATACGGGAGCAGCTGTTAGACATGCTCGGCTTCCAGGAAAGGCATCTTCCAAGGTACTTGGGACTTCCTCTACTTTTCTCTAGATTATCGTTAACAGACTGCCAGCCTTTATTATTGAAAATTGGTCGACGCATTAAAGATTGGAAATGAATGAGATTATCATATGCTGGAGGGTACAGATTATTAAATCTGTCTTTATGGCGTTAAGTATATATTGGGCTTCTACATTCATCCTACCTAAAAGTGTTATAAGGGAGATTGAGAAGCGTCTGAAGGCTTTTCTGTGGAAGAGCACAGGAACCAGTGGATATGCCAAAGTAGTATGGAGGGATGTCTGTAGGCCGACGTCGGATGGAGGTCAGGGCCTACGAGATCGCTACTTTAAACCGTGCCTTGATGAGCAAGAAGCTGTGTGATGTTATTCGATGTGATAGAACATCAATCTAGGTAGAATGGTTATATAACGGGCGGCTACGTGATAAATCTGTATGGACGGTCACTGACAATGGTGGTTCGTGGAGCTGGAGGAAACTCCTTCATCTACGCCCCTTACTTCGATCGATGGTAGACTATCAGATTGGTGATGGAAATTTAGTTTATCTATGGCATGATCCATGGCATCACTTTGGTCTCCTTATTGAGAGATTCCTACAAGGTCCACGTATGCTTGGGCTTCGGACGACGGACAAGCTCAGTAGTGTTATTATAGAGAGGCAATGGCATTGGCCTCTAGTTATGGACATTGAGTGCTTGGAGATTTTGCATGCATTGCCAATAATTCATGGCGAGGCAGATCGCATTATTTGGCAGTTTGAGACGGGACGACCTACAGTTGCATCTCTTTACAGGCTATTGGACCCATCGGGACTCAAGGTAGGTTGGTCTTCACTACTCTCGGGTTCTCTGAAGATCCCCAGGCATAATTTCATCTTATGGTTTACGATTTTAGGGAAACTATCCACAACTGATAAACCATGGCTATCATACCCAGGCGCCTGTATATTATGTGATGAGGGCGCAATGGAGACACATACTCATCTATTCTTTCGATGTTGTTATGTCGGAAGCTGTCTGACAACGATTCGGCGGATTGTTCGTTTTGAATGGCTTAATAGAGAGTGGTCACGGGACGTTGAGTGGACTGCAAGGAAATGGAGAGGAAAATATATGATTAACTTGGCTTATCGTGCACTCTTGGCTGCTTGCATTTACCACATTTGGAGAGAATGAAATTTGAGACGCTTTGAGCATAAGGAGCGACCACCGAATATAATAGCCACCATTATTGTGGAAGATATTAGACAGAGGATTATCAGGGTTAATTTATCTCGTTCTATTAGTTCACGTGCGTTATATAGATTATGGCATATCCCTTGGCCTGTCGAGGGAGAAACCACAAGTTGAGCACTGTAGTACTGTACGATCTTATTTTATTAATGAAACTTACATTTACCAAAAAAAAATAGTTTATTTATTTATATATACTTTTGTATATATAAATTATTATAGATAAATACAATATGCAATAAATCATTTTTAATATATAACAAAGAAGTTGTTAGTGATTTGCAATTTAACGAATAATTGAAATGTGATTTATTTAGGTTGCTTTGACTAACAGTGATTTAGTTCAATGATTGGAAGAAAAAAATTTTGGACTTGATTATTTGTGAATTAGGCCATAGAATAATCTTATTTGTAATTAATACAATATTGAATTTTATTTTATTTTATCTATTTATAGAACAATATTTGTTGAATTTTCAAATCTTGTTTCAATAACAATAATAATAATAAAAAAAATTAACACGGTCAAACCCACCCCTTCGGATTTTATACCGGGGCGGAGCATGACGAATCCCTAATCTCTGATAAAGTTCGTGGGACGTGTCTCAAATTCACCCAAACCTACCACACTGCCACCCTCAATTGAAAATTTGAACCTTGATCCGGGTCGAGATATTCGATCTCCTGAGACGATCTCACTGCAGATTGACTAACTCTGCCGAAACAAATTTTGGGTCCCCTGAGAATAAAACACGAACCGTGAGCTCGTCGGGCACGTCCCCGACAATGACCCTCCGACGCTCAAGTTAGGTTGATCGAGTGAAATGTATGCGATCTCAAAGTTCGATCTCAATTAATGCATAACAGTTACCTCATTTATGGCGTATCGGGGTCTATTTATAGAACACAGTTGTACGTCAAGTACTGGGCCACGTGGCCTTATCTTGCTGGTTCACGTTCTGATCGAACGGTCGTCATTGTCCGGGTCTTCCATCAGTCTATGCGACCCGGGTCGGGTCCTCTACGACCCGCCCACTACAAAACACGCGGATCCTGATCGCGAAAATGACTATAATGCCCTTAATGAAGGGCATTTCGGTCTTTTTGTAAGGGTGATATATATATACCCATCATTACTCCCCCACTTTTTCAAAGTGTAAGTTCGTTGCCTTTGAAGAAGTCGAACCGTCGCGTCCATTGATCGCCCACACGTGGCGGAATCCCCTCGGTTGATCTTTGGCGTGTTTCCCCAGAGCGGTCCTCCTATAAATACGCCATCCGTTTGAACTCCCAACCTACCTCACGCATAGACTTTGGGCGACCAGGACTCCTGATTTCAAGTTCGCATTCGATCTGCTGCTTCCAGAGCCATCCTGCTTTAAGGTACGATGCCTCCTCGCTCTAGCTCGAATTCTAAGTCGCGACCTGGCTCTGAGTCCTCTTCGACCGGGTCTGAGTCTGCATCTGGGTCCTCTAGGTCTGGGTCTTCTTTTAGTTCTGGGTCTGGCTCACCGTCAGGGTCAGGGTCTGGGTCGGTGTCTAGGTCTTCTCATGGGTCATACTCTGCCTCCCCCAAGAGAAATAAGAAGTTTCCTGCCGAAAAACTCAATGACGAACAAGCTGGCCCTTCTGTCCTTGCAAAGTTCCAGGACCGACTTGCCAAGAACCCTTGGGAAGCTGTAGTTAGCAAAGTTAGAACTCCTGTCCATAAGATTAGGGAAAAATTCCATATACCCTCCGATTTTGATGTTGTCATCCCCGCTACTTTCGATCGCATGCACCGCCCTCCCGAGGGATTTAGTGCCTTTTCTATCAAACACCTTGATGCCGGGCTGCGATTTCCTTTGGCTCCTCTGGTAGCCGCAATTTTGAAGAAGTTGGGGCTATGTCCTATGCAGCTCTCTCCCAACTCTGTCACTCATATCGTTCTTTTCGTGGCGATGATGCGATTTCTAGGCTTAGAACCCAGTTTTGACAATTTTTGGAGTTTGTATTCTTTCACCACTTCGAAGCGGTCTGGTAGTCGAGGTTTTTTTATCTCTCGGCCAAGCCCGATTGCGGGTATTTGAGCGCCCTGAAGTCGAACGTAGGAGCCTGGTTAGATCGCTACATTTTTGTTCGACCTCCTAGAGGTGTCTGGCCCTTTAGAAATGAGTGGACCAAGTATAAGCCTGCCCCAAAAATAAGTGGAGGGGGGCTGGAGGGCGATCAGATAAGGAGCTTAACGTTCTATAAATACGATCCCAAGAAGCTTCTCACTGAGAAGGTTTTGCAATTATCTGGGCTCTCTCCAGCGTCCCTCGATATCGAAGAGTCCTTAGGTGATTCTCCTTTCGGTTCTATTGACGTGGTTGCTGTTATGCTTGCTCGTACTTACTTCTCTTTTTGCAGATAGTATAATCATGAGCTCGCGCACGGCTTTGCGGAGGACCGCATCTCAGAATAAGGCGAGAAAGGGGGGGGAGGTCGCAGGCCCTTCGGACGCAACGAAGAAAGGAAAAGGGGTCGCAGGCTCATTGGATCCTAACCTGCCTGCCCCAATTCCCTCGAAAGCTTTGGCGGCTGCGGACCCGGCTGTTCAGCAGCCTATTCCGGTCGACAGCGAGGAGACGCCTTCAGCCCATGGTCACCTCGGCTACAACTCCTCTGAGCAAGAATTGAATTTGGACGAGGCTAGTGGTGACCAGGGGGTTGACCAGGGGAATCAAGGTCCTCCTTCCGAGGAGCGATCTAAGAAGAGGAAACGATCCTCGCCGAAGAAGATCCACGGGCCTAAATCCAAGTTAGGACCTGGCGACAAAGGCAAGGGCAAGGAACCTGCAGAGCCTTCTCACCCCCCTCCTCCCAAATTGCAAGGCCCGCGTGTGCTGAGCAGGATGGCTAAGGAAGCCGCAGACAAGACTGGAGCAGAAGAAGATCGGGATAAGTTTTGCGAGTGGCGCAGCTCGCCTCATGCTGGGAAGAGAGCCGGGCGGCTCTTCGAGGTAACGTGCCGCCCCCGGAGTGGGATGATATGTCGAGCTCGTCCCTTTATGGCGAAGCCGGAAGCGACACTTTTGTTGTATACAACTCCTTCATTTCCGTTCGCGACCAAGGGGCGCTGGTGACGAACAGCCCCATTCGGTTCGAGGAGTTCGCGGCTCACTCCTTGGTTCAGGTACATCTATTAGCTGATCTGTCTTGATTTTCCATCAGTTCGATCTTCTTATTCACTGTCTTCGACCTTGCAGGTCATGACCTTCGTCCGGAGCCTGAGTCTTAAGTGCACCCATTCCCAAAGAGTTTCATTCAATCTGACCAAAAGGTGCAGAATCTTAAGGCTCAGTTGGCAGAGCGAGACGAGGAAGAGCGCAAACCTGCGAGCCGAGCTCGATGCCTCCAAGAAGGAGAAAGAGATCCTCCGCTCTGAACATGAAGTGGCTCTATCGGAGGCCAAGAAAGAGGCATTCGAGGCCGGGCGTGAGGCTGCCCTCGAGGAGGGCCGCAAGCGTGGGGTGGAAGAAGGCCAAGCCGGTCGCATTCCGATCGAAGAACATCAGCGCGTCTTGGCCGGCTCTAGGATGTCCGCGGTTCGTGATTTTTTGAAGACCGATACTTTCACGACCGCTCTCGAGATCAAGTCTGCGGACTCGTTCGCCAAAGGTTATGAGACCTGCTTGTCTCAGGTCGAAAAGCTTAGCGGATTTAACGAGTCTTTTGACCGCAATAAATTGGACATCTCGCTTGATGGCGACCTCCAACCTCTTCCCCCGGATCCTGAGCTGAAAGATTATGAGTTTATAGTCCTGAGGGACGAGCTAGAGGCGGAAGCTGATGCCTGATCAATTCCGATCTTCTATTTTTGTAATAGGATTTGAGCTGACTGACCAAAATGTAAATCCTAGTGATTCTTAGAAACGTCATTTTTTGTAAACAGGACATCGGGGTGAGGATTTTTGATGACCCCTGTATATGACATTTTGTTAATGGAAAAATTTCCTTAACTTTTGGCAGCTCGCGTATTTTGCTTCTTTATTTGCCAATTGCATGTCTCTCTGATCGCATGAAGCTTGCCTCCTTTCAGTCGTTCTTCCAGTTGGCTCATGCATCACATCTTTCTCGGATCGTATGTCCGGGGTGCGTCTTTTTCAGTTCGCGTTTTACTTTAATGCGTCTTTTTCAGTCGCGTATTGGACGCGTCTTTTTCAGTTCGCATGTTGGACGCGTCTTTTTCAGTTTGCGTTTTGCTTGAGTGCGTCTTTTTCAGATCGCATATTGGACGCGTCTTTTTCGGTTCGCGTTTTGCTTGAGTGCGTCTTTTTCAGATCGCGTATTGGACGCATCTTTTTCAGTTCGCGTTTTGCTTGAGTGCGTCTTTTTCAGATCGCGTATTGGACGCGTCTTTTTCAGTTCGCATTTTGCTTGAGTGCGTCTTTTTCAGATCGCATGTTGGACGCGTCTTTTTCAGTTCGCATTTTGTACTTAGAAGATTCAAGTAACGAATGATAATAAAGACATAGGAAGATACACACGCGAACATAAGCACGAAAACAAATACAGTTTTATAAATCCCGTTGGGTAAATTACAGTGGGTACAAATGTTTAATAATAACAATGTTCAACATGGACACAATCTTCCTGACCTTAAAATATACAATTGGTAAATCTGCTAGATTTTACTGCTGACGGGTCCTTCGTTGTTCGATCTGTTCGTTGATGGCCTTTCACAGGCTCCTTGTTCGATCCCTCAGTTAATGGCCTTTCACAGGCTCCTTGTTTGATCTCCTTGTTGACGGCCTTTCACAGGCTCCTTGTTCGATCAGCTGGTTGATGGCCTTTCATAGGCTCCTTGTTCGATCTCCTTGTTGACGGCCTTTCACAGGCTCCTTGTTCGATCAGCTGGTTGATGGCCTTTCACAAGCTCCTCGTTTTAAGCATAGAACTTCTTCAGGTTCTGTATGTTCCAAGGACGCGGTAGTTCTCGACCTTGCATGTCTTGCAGTCTATACGTGCCCTTCCTTCTAATCTCGATCACTTTGTAAGGGCCCTCCCAGGGCGATTCCAGCTTTCCCACGTGTTTTGAGGCCTTTGTCTTTTTCAACACGAGATCTCCCACCTGCAGTTGGCGTGGTCGAACTCTGCAATTGTAGCTCTTCATCATTAAACCCTTGTGGTGTAAAATTCGAGCGTATGCGGCCTCCCTCTTTTCTTCAATGACGGTGAGGTCGAAGCTTCGCTCGGTTCGATTCGTCTCGGGTTCGTACTGCATGACTCTTTGCGATTCCTCCCCGATTTCTGCTAGAATGATGGCCTCGGTCTCGTATACTAGGCAGAAAGGGGTCTCGTCCGTAGTGGTTCGTGGTGTTGTGCGATAAGCCCACAAGACCCCAGGCAGCTCGTCAACCCACGATCCCTTGCTCTCGAGGCGCGTCTTCAAGTGTTGCAAGATCGTCCGGTTCGTCACCTCGGTCTATCCGTTTGCCTGGGGGTTCGCAACTGCCGTGAAGTGCTGTGCGATCTTTAGCTCCTTGCACCATTCCGTGATCTTTCTGCCTTGGAACTGCGTGCCATTATCAGATATCAGTATCCGAGGTATACCAAATCTGCATATGATGTTCTTCCAGATGAAGTTGATGACTTCCTTCTCGGATATTTTGGCCACTGCCTCCGCTTCGACCCACTTGAAAAAATATTCAACCGCCACAATGATGAATTCTTCTGTGCCTGCGCGGGAGGAAAGGGTCCCACGATGTCGATTCCCCACTGATCGAACGGACACGCTATCTTGATTGGTTCCATCGGGGCGCGGGCTGATGTATTAAGGAAGCGTACTTCTGGCAGTTTTCACATTTTCTCACCAAGTTCTTGGCATCTTCGACTAGGGTGGGCCAGAAATACCCCTGTCACATTACTTTCTGAGCTAGCGATCTCGCCCCTGAATGATTGCCGCAGCTCCCCTCGTGTATTTCACGCATTACATACAAGGCTCTCTCTTCATCCAAGCATTTCAAGAGAGGGCCGTCCACTGTCCGTTTGTAGAGCTGGCCCTCCAACAACGTGAATCGAGCAGCTCGAAATCTGACCCTTTTCGCCGCCACCGGATCGCTAGGCAAGGTCCCGTCCTCGAGGTACCTTACGATTTCGTTCATCCAAGACCCTGCCTCTGAGACGACCTGGACTTCCGTTCTACTCGCAAGAGCCGACTGCTCGCGTACTAAGGCGGTGATTTTGCGATCTCGGATTCCATCCATTGCCGCTCCAAACTTCGACAGAGCATCCGCTTTGTCGTTCTCTACTCTGGGGACTTGCAAAACGGAGCATCTACCGAACTTCCCCATCAATCGCTGCACGATCTCTTTATATTGAGTCATTGTTCTCTCTCTCGTCTCGTATGTTCCTTCGATTTGCATAGCGATCAACTGTGAGTCGATAAAAACTTCCAGGTCTCGAGCACCTGCTTCATGTGCGAGCTCCAGTCCCAATACCAATGCCTCATATTCCGCCTCATTGTTTGTCACCGGGAATGATAGGCGGCGGCAACTTCGATCTCGACTCCCTCTGGTCCTTGGATCAATATGCCTGCTCCTCCATTATTCACGTTAGAGGACCCATCGACGTGCAGCATCCATTTCGAACAAGGTTGTTCGACTGTTCCGGGCTCTTTCGGATCGCTGATTAATTCTGTTATGAAATCCGCTAGCACCTGCGCTTTCTGGGTTGTTCTAGGCTGATACTCAATATCGTACTGCCCCAATTCTACTGCCCACTTAATCAATCTTCCGGAAGCTTCGGGTCGCGACATCACGTGTTTGAGGGGGTGGTTCGTCAGCACCACCACTTTGTGCGATTGGAAATATGGTCGCAGTTTTCGAGCTGTTACAACTAAGGCGAGGGCGAGTTTTTCCATCTCCGAATATCGCGATTCGGCCCCCTGGAGCATTTTACTGACATAGTAGACTGGATTTTGATTGCTAGCTTCTTCCTTTACCAACACCGAGCTGACCGCGTTTTCGGACACCCCTAGATACAAAAACAATATCTCCCCTTCCTTCGGGTTCGCGAGCAATGGAGGCTTTGTGAGGTATTCCTTCAACTCCTGTAAAGCCTGATCTCACTCTGGTGTCCACGTGAAGTTCTTAGGTTTCCTTAAGACTTTAAAAAACAGCAAGCTCCTGTCTGCCGATCGAGATATAAATCTGCTTAAGGATGCGATCTTTCCCGTAAGCTTCTGCACCTCCTTGATCGAATTGGGCGACCTCAGACCCATTATGGCTTGAATCTTTTCTGGGTTCGCCTCTATTCCACGTTCACTGATCATATACCCCAGAAACTTTCCCCCGATCACTCCAAAGGTACATTTGTCCGGATTGAGCTTCATTCCGTGCGACCTCATTATACTGAACGCCTGAGAGAAATCTTTGATGTGGTCCTGCGATCTCTTACTCTTGACTAGCATGTCATCGACGTACACCTCCATGGTCTTTCCGAGCAAATCGCCGAACATCTTATTGACCAACCGCTGGTAGGTCGCGCTCGCATTCTTCAGTCCGAACGGCATCATGTTGTAGCAATAAATCCCCTTCTCTGTGACGAAGGAAGTTTTGTCTCTATCCTCCTCTGCCATTCGGATTTGGTGATATCCTTGATATGCATCCATCATTGAGAAGAGCTCGAATCCCGCGGTCGAATCCACCATGGTGTCGATCCGAGGTAGTGGGTACGGGTCTTTCGGACAGGCTTTGTTCAGGTCCGTGAAATCTACGCACATTCGCCATTTTCCTGAAGATTTCGGGACGAGTACTACATTGGAAAGCCAATTCGTGTACTGGATTTCCGATACATATCCGGCTTTCAGCAGCTTTTCGACCTCTTGCCTAATAGCTTCGTTCTTGTTGCTGCCAAAAGTTCTCTTCCTCTGTTGCACGGGTCGAGCCATCGGTCCACATTCAATCGGTGTACAATGACCTCTGGGTCAATTCCGGTGAAATCCGATGGGCTCCATGCAAACATGTCCGCATTCTTTCGCAGGAAGTCAATCATGGCCATTTCTCCATCGTTCATGCTGGACCCTATCCGGGTCGTTTTGCTGGGATCTTCCGGTACGAGCCGTATAGCCTTGTATTCCTTGCTGGGCTTTAAGTGCTCGGCTTCATACGGTCGGGGTTCCGCATCCTCTCTGACTTTCTGCTTCTTCGACCTCGGCTCTCCCTTTACAGATAGGTTGTAGCATTTCCGAGCCTCTTTCTGGTCGCGCGATACTTCCCCAATCCCGTATTCGGTAGGGAACTTCATCTTCATGTGGTACGTGGAGATGACCGCCCAGAATGAGTTCAGTCCCGACCGACCCAATATAACGTTGTATGTGAATGGAGTATCCACCACCAAGAATTTGACTATCAGGGTTTTCCTTTTTGGCTCCTCTCCCATGGACATTGGCAGTTCAATCGTTCCCAGTGAGGCCACTTCGCTCCCCCCGAAGCCGACTAATGGGGTTTTCACGGGTTCGAGCTTCGCGTTCTCCAGCCCCATTCGATCCACCACGTTTTTGAAGATGATGTCCGCTGAGCTCCCACTATCAATCAACACTTTGTGAACGGTGAAGTTCGCAATATCTAGCTTGACAACCATCGGGTCGTTCTGTTCTCCACCCTCCTCCAGTCTGTCTGAACTGTTGAACAAGATAGCCTCTTCGTCCTCAACCTTCAGCACAAATTCCTTTTCTCGGATCGAGCCGGCCGCTCGAGCGCATCTCTTTCGTGTTCGGCTCGAATCTCCTGCGGTCGGTTTTTTATGAGCCCGGATTTCTATCTCGATCGCGGCTTCTCGATCTGCTTCTCTTTCTTTCTCCCCCAATTTTGCAATTTGGGGGCACGCGATCCCTAAAATATCCCTGTCTGACGAGCCTTTCGATCTCATCTCTCAACTGATAGCACTCCTCGGTGTTGTGCCCCCTCTCTCGATGGAATCGGCAGTATTTGTTGGAAGTTTTCTTGGAGGGAGTGTACCTCGTATGCCTGGGCCATTTCAGCAGGTCGGCATTTTCAACCATCATTAGGGCTTTCTCTCTCGACATAGCCAAGGGAGTGTAGCTGTGGTATTTTGGGATGTATTTGGGCTCCTTCCGCTTCTCCGTTTTCGGTTGCTTGTGCCCTCCTTCTCTATTCTCCTGAGGACGCCTGGGTACGTAATCTCGTTCCCTTCGTTCCAAATCTTTCATCGCGTTCATCTCCTCTTCGTCGATGTACTTCTGTGCTAACGCCATCAGTTGTTCGACATCAGTGGGCGGGTCGCGCGCGAGGGCTGATGCGAAGGAGCTCTTTCTAAGCCCGTGAATGAGGATACTCACGAGCATATCGATCCTTAGCTCTTGCACCTCCAAAGTTTCGTTGTTGAACCGGCCAATGAAATTTTTCAAAGTTTCGTCCTCCATCTGCCGGATGTTGAATAGATGGGTGGCGGATCTCTTCTGCTTCTTCTTACTCGCGAAATGAAAATTGAATTTGTGCACGAGCTGTTCATAAGATTCGATACTTCCGCGAGGCAGATTTGTAAACCACTCCTGAGCTTTCCCTGTGAGTGTGGTCGCAAACAATTTCGCCATTATCGGGGGTGACTGCCCGTAAAGATTCACCATTTCGAACGCAGCCACATGCTCCTGCGGGTCTCTCATCCCGTCATATCTCCTCAGATCAGGTACCCTGAACCCCGGCTCGACTGTTTGGATGAGGATATCGTTACAGAAAGGGGAATTCTTGTTTTGCGAGACAATCTCCCCTCGCTTCTTCAGTTCGTCGATCTGTTTGGTCAGGCTGTGTATCTGTTTGCCCACACTTTCTACTTCGGCCCGGGATATCACGGGCTCCCTTCTCCTCGCACGTCCATGATTGCTAGAGCCTGCGTCGGACGACGCTGCTCGCTTGCTGCGATGTTCCTGCTCACCTTGCACCCTCGATTCTCTCAATGGCTCCACATTTTCGAATAACTGCCTCCTAGCCGTTTCCTTGACTAGGGGGGTCGCTGTTCTCCTTTCGTATTCTACAATTGCTTTTCGACTTGCCTCCTCTATCATTTTCTGTAACTCGTCGGGAGTTAGTTGAATGGTGGCTCCTGTTCCTTTCCTGGGTGTCTCCTCTTCTGCAGCATTTCTCCTCGATGAACCTTCCATAATGATAAAGAATTCTCAGATGTTCCCACAGGCGGCGCCAACTAATCCGGGTCGAGATATTCGATCTCCTAAGACGATCTCACTGCAGATTGACTAACTCTTCCGAAACAGATTTTTGGTCCCCTGAGAATAAAACACGAACCGTGAGCTCGTCGGGCACGTCCCCGACAATGACCCTCCGACGCTCAAGTTAGGTTGATCGAGTGAAATGTATGCGATCTCAAAGTTCGATCTCAATTAATGCATAACAGTTACCTCATTTATGGCGTATCGGGGTCTATTTATAGAACACAGTTGTACGTCAAGTACTGGGCCACGTGGCCTTATCTTGCTGGTTCACGTTCTGATCGAATGGTCGTCATTATCCGGGTCTTCCATCAGTCTATGCGACCCGGGTCGGGTCCTCTGCAACCCGCCCGCTACAAAACACGCGGATCCTGATCGCGAAAATGACTATAATACCCTTAATGAAGGGCATTTCGGTCTTTTTGCAGGGATGATATATATATACCCATCAAACATGTTCTTGAAGAATGGAGCAAAGGAGCAATTAGTTTGGGACAAAGGGGTGCTTTGTAAATACATATATTTTGTGTTGGTATGTATTAAGTATACATGCTATATAAGGAGTATTTTATTAATAATATTAATTCATTCCTTTTATTTTTCATCGAAGAAAGACTAATAATTATAGGAATTCAATTCTCTTAAAAGCGTGCATGGCATAATGACGTGAAAAGAGTGGTCCATAAAATAAGTGCTACTATGTCATAAATGCGATATATAATGTGCACATATATATATAGACACATCTTATTAATTAATTATTTCAATGGAGCTCATAAAGTTAGCTAGGCAAACAAAGGAATTAAATGCGTCACGCTTAATTAACACACTCACCAACAACATTAATTAATCCTAATCCAGCTCCATTAAGTGGATTTAATTAATTGTCTATTTCAAAATCGAGGTGCAACAATAAAAGCCGCTTTGCTCACCTAAGTTAACACACCTCATTTTCTAATATGTGCACTCGTGGTAAAGAGTTGGAACAACAAAGAACAGTAAGAGAACAAATAAGAACACGAGCAAAGCAGAAAGGGAGAAGAAGAGAGCTAAGAGATGGTGCGTGAGATGAGGCTCAAGTGGGGCCTATTTATAGAGTGGAGAGGCCTCGAGATTTCAGCAAAGAAAACAGTCCCAAAAGCACAAGAAATCTGGCTACACAACTTCTTCAACAGATAGATTATGTCTGCTAACAAATTTTATCAAGTCAAGGCTGCAAAAATAAAAGATAGGCTGAAATATGTAGTTTTAGCACATGTTTTTTCCTAAAACAACTTAAAATTCCGTGGGCCAGCCCGGATTGGCACAGGCGAGTGCCTGCATGTAGCTTTTTCATGTCACTTCTAACCCTCAAACTTACTCACACATATAGCAATAAGAGATAAATTCTCTCACTATATATCTCATATTATTGCCAAGTTCATCTCTTTTAGATATGATTAATATATACTTGATTTTATAAATTTGTCACTTGTATATTAAATATCATATTTTATGCAAAATAATGTCAATATATCTATACTATTGTAAATAAAAAAAAAAACTTTTGGTCATATCAACTTTTGAATAATAAATTTCTTTAATTTTTAATAAATTCATAATTATAATTTATTTTTTTTTCTCTTATTCACCTTCATGTTTGTGACTTGTTTCTTTCACCTACCACATCATGTTTGTTTATTTTCACATTTTTTTCCTTGTTAATATCACATTACGTGCAGTGTTTTTTAGTTGCTGGCGATTGTGTGCGGCTACAATTAATATATATATATATATATATACATATAAAAGAAAACGTAAAAATGAGAGAATTGATGTCAACCTCATTACTACAACATATCCAACTATCTGTCGGTTTTGGGTCGTGGCTTTAATGCGTCATTAATATTGCAAGGTAGAGTAGACCTATTAGTTTCCACAAGTGTAAATGTACTTAACACCCTCACACACATAGAGCTACACCACCAAACCAATTATCCAACTACCTCATTTCTTCTTCTAATTTCCTTCACCTTTCTTCTTCCTTCAACACACACACACACACTCAAACATATACATATCTATATATATATATTCACTGTACGTATATATCTATTATATAAATGGATATGGCTTCAAACCTGGATGATGGTCCTCCTAATCCATCTTTCGCCATGAGAGGAAGCAGTGTTAAATTCCCTAGAAGCGCTTCCACCAAAGAACAACCGCTCTCCGACGCTGTATTTCTTCCTCCCCGGCTGAGCGCCACCACCGTCGCCTCCCTCTCCCTCCACCACCTCCACCAGCAGCAGCCCCCCACCCCTCGCCTTTGTTTCACCCCCGACACCTCCAAGCTCGAGTTGGACCCCACCGCATACCGCTGCATCTCCTCCGTCCTCAAGAAAGACGGACAGATCCTCTGCATCGCCGCCGCCAACGGCCTTGTCTACACGGGCTCCCAGGGCAACACCATCCGCGTGTGGAAGCTGCCTGAGTTCACCGAATGCGGGCAGCTCAAGACGAAAGCGTGCATGGTGGTGGCTTTGCAAGTGTCCAACGATAGGGTTTATGCTGCGTACGCTGATTGCAAGATTAGGGTTTGGCGTTGCACGTGGGAAGGGGTTGTCAAGCACATCAGGGTGGCCACCGTGCCGACGGCCGGGAGTTTTGTCCGCAGTTACATTGCCGGCAAGGATAAAACGGTAATTTTCTTGCGCTTTTGTTGACCTTAATATTTGCACGGGAAATTCTAATTAAGGTTGGGATTGATCGAACCTAAACTAATTCCATGACAAGTGAAATATATTTGTTCAGTGATTGATTTGGTAGTATGATCAGTGTACAATTTAGAAAAAATAATCAATCATATAACTAATATATTATACTTATAGTTTGTAATCAATTTAATTTGGTTAAACTTATTGGTTAAGAATTTTTTTTTTCATCGTTCTTTGCAATTATGATTGGTTGGTCACACTTACATGCGTAATAACAAGGGGTTACATAGTACTAAAGGATAGCGACACGAATATAAATGTTAGGTCGTCACATGCATTTAATTCATTGACAATTTGGGTTTCATTTATTGTGAGTAATTTATGATATTTGTTACGTAATTTATCATCTATAATATTTATTCAATTTTATGCTCTAAAACTAATATTTGTAATTCTAATAATTCCACCTCATTATGTATATATTAAAGAATTTCAATTTATTAGTCGTCTAGTTCTATTTTGACAACAATCACCGATTTTTAAAGATTTTATCAATTTAATTTGAGGAAATTAATTGGTTTTATAAACACGATATTGAATTAGTATACCTGTATAAATTAACAACTTCAATTATCTGATGTGAACATAAAATTGTGGTTTGCAGATGAAACATTTAGGACCAATATCATCACTAGCATTCAACACATCCGACGATATATTATACTCTGCGTCTCTCGACAAAACAGTAAAAGTATGGAGAATTTCCGACTTTAAATGCATTGAGACCATCCAAGCCCACCCGGAGCCGATCAATGCCATCGCCTTGGCCGACGATGGTGTGCTCTACACTGCCTCCGATGATGCCACAGTGAGAGTGTGGCGCCGCAACTTCTGCAGTGGGGCTCGGCCACATTCGCTCACCGTGACCCTACCCACCAAATTCTCCCCTGTCAAAACCCTAGCATTAACCTCCGACGGTGGAGTGTTGTATGGTGGGTGTACCGATGGCTACGTGCATTATTGGCTGAAGGGTTGGTTTTCGGGCCAACTCCAGTATGGTGGGGCCCTCCAAGGCCACACACATGCTGTGATGTGCTTAGCTAGTGTGGCTAATTACGTGGCAAGTGGTTCTGCTGACTCAACGAGTAGAGTTTGGATTAGGGAGCTAGATGGGCTCCACACCTGCATTGCTGTCTTACAAGGCCACCGGGGCCCTATTAGGTGCATCACTGCATTCACGGGACGTGCAACAGATGAAAGTGCTGAGGAGGATTGTACTGTATGCACAGGAAGTCTCGACGGAGTGCTTAAAGTGTGGCGGGTACGAAACACCACAAGCCAAACTCGAGAGCCTTCACAAAATACTCGTGAGTACTTCGAGTTGAGTTAAGGTGGTCGAAGGCTAGTTCAACACTCTTGTTGTGTAGGGGTAGAGATTGGAATTAGGGAGTGTAACTTCTTAGGTTGGTATTTAATTAGGTGTATATATAGTGAACATGGTTATTGTAAGATTTCAAACATGACTAACCAAATGATTTCTAGCTTGTTTTGGTGTTTTCTCCCTTACTTTCTTTCTGAAAAATGAGCAGAAGCAAATCAATAACTGGTTTTGCATAGTTTCACATTGTGTGTCATCTACCGAACCTTGACTCTTGACAATTCTCGTGCTTGTCTACTCGCAAATTGCTTTCTACATATGCTTCAATAGGTCCGCTTGTAGGGGGGAAGGAAATGCATTCTCAACAAAGTGTTCAACACTTTCAATCTTCTGATTTATGTAATTTTTAGAATATTTTTAAAATTGAAAAAAATTAAATTTATTTAGTTTTATATTTTATGAAATTTTTAAAATAATTCTAATATTGAGAAAACTCGACATGTTTAGTTTCACAAATCACGTACAGTAGAAGACTAAATGTCTGGTTAAGAAAAATCAATGTATAAGAAAAGGCTTCATGTTTGGGTAAGAAGAATACTAAATGGAAGATAAATAAAATCAAATCTATATGAAATTCTCCGGACGCTCAATTTTATTTCTGTTCACAATTAGGTAGAAAAGGTAAAATATAAGGATAGAAGGACAAAATGGTACACATTTAATTTGTATAATTACTATAAATGAAATTCACCTATAGAGAAATTCTCTTTTTATATTTCACTTGCATTCTTGTTTTGATGTGTATTTATTAATAAAATTTTAGTTTTAATTTTTAATTCTTTTAATAACTTAAAATTATTTTAATAATAATTTTTTTTATTTTTTTTGTTCAAAATGAAGAGAAAATGGTTTACTAATAAAATTACATTTTTTTAATATCAAATAAAGAAAAATATTTAAAAAATTTTGATGATACCAAATAATTTTATTTTAAACCATTGTTCTTTTCCTTCCCCGATTTTTCTTGAATTATATCGAACTTAAATCTGATTTGAATAAAAAATTTCTGTAATTCAATTGCTCACTGTAATTTGAGTGAAAAGTCCAAGGCTGAAGCCTTATTTTGTCCTAGGCCCTAGAGATACGGGTTTGTCCTATCATTATCTATAATGGGCCTACGAAGCCCAATAACATGGGCTTTTTTTAGCCCAATTCATATTTTCCTTCTTCCATTTCGAGAAAAACCAAAAAAAAAAAAAACAAAAGCGAAATAACTCAACTGATTAACGTATATATTTGCAGCAGCCATAGCTGCCGGCGGAGGCGGAGACTCGCGAATGTTGGCCTGTAGCTCTCTCATCAGGTACTTCGCAGTAATTTAGAGTTGTCTTCTGTTGTTTTCTCTGTTCTATGCTATTCATATTTGCTTATGCAGAGCTAACTTTCGAGCTTGGAAGAGTACAAACATATGTGTGAAATCAAAGTTCTCGCTGTACTTTCAGGTTCGGGGATTTGAGATTAAATTTGTTGAGTAGAGCATTTTCGAATCAATTTTTTAGGTGTTTTTAATTTAAGTCTGAGTTTGATTGTTATTTTCCAAAATTCGTGTTGCAGAAATATAAATTTTGCCATGGTTTGAGCTTTGATCTGAAAATGGATATTCGAAAGGGAAAGCAAGTTCATATTGATCGGAGAAAGCGAAAAGTTGTAACGCAAGCATGGAGACCAGTGTCTACTCAATCTACTTGCTCTGAGGGTAATATAATCTTTTGTTTTATGTCTACTTTTGCTTTTTGCACTACTTCGTAGTTGCTACTGTCGTAGTAAGTGAAGTAATAATTATCAAGTGTTCTGGAATAGGATTATGCTCTGACTATACTGATTTTTGTGAATATTGCTGAAAGAAGATACAATAATCTGCAGTATCAGTGTCTGTTATCAGTGATGGAAATAGAGGGGGCTGGCATGGTCCATGTCCCATACCCTCTTTAACAACAAACTCACGTTTATACAGAAATCATGTACTACTAATACTAAAATTGTTACTAGTATTGTATATTTATATAAGCAACTGCTGAACTCTGAAATTTTGTAGTTGTATTTAATGCTTATTCTGGTCATTTAGTTTGGTTGTATAAACATAGGTCAATTAGTTTGATCAATCAGTGATATTGTTAATAACATATAAAATCATTGAAAATTTTCTGAAGCCAATCTAATTGATATTTATTTGATGAATCATGTCTTGTATACACTTAAATATATCTTGTACACAATGTTGGAGTTTGTGCAAATTGCTTCATATGGAATCAATTTTTTTTTCTCAAACTTGTTAAAATTCAGATCGGTAGGACTTCTACAGGTTAGCTGTTTAACTGCATAAATTATTTTATGTTTCTCATTTAAATTATAACTATGTACTACTTTATGTATTTATCTAGGTTCACCATGAAAAATCTTTTATATTTGACTTTGTTCCCAAAGATATATTCCTAATTCGATCACTGCTCATTATTAAGTACTGCACTAAAAAATCAGAACATTTTCTATTTCTCTAAAAGTGAATCTGAAGGACTTGGAATAATGAGAATATATTCTAAAACTGTACAGGAAATGCTATCTCTAATTTCCGAAAGCCGGTACTTCGCAAAAATCATGGAGACTGTTTATACAAAAAACAATTTGAACTAGAGCATGGGATTGTTAGATGGCTTTTGTCGTTGAAAGAATGCACATATCGTTTAGTGTGTACATTATGGTTCTTAGCCATGCTAATCTGAAAGTGCTCTGTCAATAGTATTACATATCTTTGTTGGGTTTCTACAACTTATTTAGTCTGACAATTCTTGAATCAGTAGTGATTCAAGCAATGACTACTTCAAGATTATTGGATTAACATCAATTTGTTGATGATTGGTGGAAGGCATAAAAAGTTCATGCTTTCAGGTGATGGTGAAAAGGTGAAGCTACAAAATACAGTGGAGGAAGTACACTATGCTATCTCTTCAACTGTTTCAACATCAATAAGTGAAAATACCAACTCTAAGGCTTTAAATGAGGCAGTAGGCCCAGATCCATGTCCTCAAATAGAAAGTAGCAATGATGATATATCTTTAGATGGAAAGATTATGACCTCTGAGAAACATTCAGTATCAATGGAGGTGAGGTTTTTGTTACATATTTGAGAGTTACAATTATTTACATGTTTATCTGATTTCTTGTGTGGGTCTCATGAATTCTCTCTCTATATGTATTTGATTTCTTCTTGACTAGTTTAAATTCCTATTTTTGAGTCACTTACATTATATAATAAGGGAAGTGAGTCTATCTATAGTGGCATTTGTAGAAATAAATTCTACAGCTTAACATTCTATTATAAGATTAGCTTCCTGGAAATGTTTGCATTATGAGGTGACTGAGAGATTCTTCTTCCTGTCCCTCTTCCGTTGTCGGAGTAAAATGTATGCGAATGAACTTGAAGAGAAATTAGTAAGTTTATGAAAATAGTATGTTATGAGTCCTATGCAAGGAGGCTATATTATGGCCTACAAATTAGTACTCCAAGCACTATAATTAGTTATATATTGAACTATAGTATGACCCTTCAAGCTGAAATATCAGTCCTATATATTATGATTAACTTAATATTTTGTGTCCATGTATCATTGGTTCTCCATTAATGGATATTCTCTTCTATCTCATCTTGTGTATGTTTGCAGATAGGAGGATCCTTAATGCGATTCATTAAAGGAAAAGGGTATGCCCTTTATGTATACTCTTTGTGTATATATTAGCTGGTGATATATATCATACATTTTGAACAGGGGAGGCACTCAGGAGGAAATTGAGAAGGAGGCTGGGGTTAAAATTATATTTCCATCATCTAAAAAAGAGGATTCTATCAGTGAGTTTCTTGTTTCTGGACACATTATATTTAGCTCCTGCAAATTAAGTTTCTCTTCAGAAAAGTATAAGTCAATAAATATAAAACATTTCTTAGTGTTGTTAAGTTTGAATTTCATTGCAAGATTCTTTGTAGATTTCTATACCATGATAGCTTAAATCATGATTACTGACAGTGTGCTGCTTGGTCAGGGCGTTCTCTGTCTTCCCTAGTAGTTGTATGGATTTTGCACCTTTACAACATCCTAGATGTCCATACTTCATAATAACCTGATTCACATTTTTTTTCACTCCCTCTTCGAATTATTTCATTAGCCAATTGATCTACCTACTATGCTCTTTGTCAATCTTAGATGTGGAATCTCTATAAAAATCTCTGCGCAGTTTTTGACAGTATATTTCAGATTAGTGATTGTCCTGCGCAGTGTCGCTGCATTTTAACTACATGAATGGAATGTCTAGTTGGAACTCAAGTTATTAATGTTATTTTCTTTATGTACTTGTTGATTGTAAATTTGAAAATGAAAATCTGGTAAGTAGTTCTCATTTCTTTTGTGCTGTTGAAAAGATCTATCTTGATAACTGACAACCTTAGAGTCAAAAGGCCCACAAGTAATTGTTTATTCTATGGTTGATCATGGACAACTTTACTGTTATTATCCGTAGAAGTGTATTCTGCTAATTAACCTTTACCACATCCTCTATGTTCAAATATTCTTCTTCCAAATTGTGATGGAATATTGTCTTGGTATGCATTTATTCTTGTGCGAATGCATTCCTGAGTATATTCCTCTTATCGTTTCTTGGACTTGATTCTTATTTTACTATGTCATTTCAGTCACCAAATATTGTTAGTCGCGTGGAGTTAACTGACCATGCATCATCCCTACATCTTATTGACTTCTCTGACCATTGTATCTTTTATTGCAGTCATTGAAGGCAACTCTGCTGAATGTCTTACTAAAGCGTCTGAGAGAATACAAGCTATTATTGATAAGGTTTTGATGTTAAAATTGTCATTTCTGTTCTATTTGGTTCTTTTTTCCGCTTTCTGTGGGTGTGGGTGTACTGGCTATAATAATCTGATAGTTAATCACTACATGGCTACATTCTTCCATAGGTGGTTTTACATGAATATTCCCATAATTGTATTTCATTTATATCAAGGGGGGAAATTTGTGATAAAGATGAAATGCTGTGTTGTGCATAAAAATGAACCAACAAGGATAATTAGATTGTTTAATTCATAGATGTAGAAATTAATTGAGAAGATATTTCATATGTGGGCACATCAATATGGCAGGGACAAAGATGGTTAAAACACTGGATTCCAGGCAGTGTTTGTGCCTTCTGTTATCATTTTAGGCATGTACGTAGTTAAACAGTACTATTTCAACCAGCTTATTTTGGACAAGGGCTCCAACTATGTTAGACAAAATTTGTCTTTCTAATATTGACCAAAATAACTTTTCTTGATTTACTCGTACTGACTGAAGTTTTCACTAGTATGATGTCTACTTGATAAATGTGATATATTGCTTTTGCCTGTTCATAAACTGAACTACTGCTAGGACTGATATTTAAGAGAAGTATAATCATATGGTCTAATTGTGAAAGAAGAATCTGCTCGGTGGGAACACCATAAGATCTGCTGACACTCTCATTCTAGAAATAAAGATGTCTCAGGAAAAAACATTAAACAGTACGATTTATGGTCGGGGCTGGAAGCTGTCAAATATTTCCGCAGATCCTGAGCATTTGCGTCTGGCATAAATGCTTTCAAGTATCACATAAAGATGCTTGACTATAAAGTATTCTTGTTAAGAAGTCCAAGTAAAATAAAATGAGCAACACCATTTTCTATTTGCTAGAACCTGTAAGTCTTACCTTTACAGATTTGATTAGGTTGTTTATTGGAATAAGTCCTTATTTATTTTCATTAATTGTAATATTGTTTTAACATATGCTTGTGTTTCCAACAGGCAGTTAATAGTCGAACTTTTGACTATTCTCACTTTGTTTCACTTCCCTTGGCTATTCATCCTGGGCTGGTTGACAAACTTGTCAATTTTCAGAATACAATACTTGGAATCGCAGCATCAGATAAAGATAAGAATCTGGATAGTGATACAGGTGGGGAGACTTCAGATGAGGGAGAGGATGACCAGCACCCGATTGAAGCTTCCAAAGTTTCTGTTGAACTGAAAGCTGAAGAAGCTGATGCTCATGTTAAAGTAAATATAATGAGCGATCAGCACCCAACTGATGCTCCCCTAGTTACTGTTGAACTCAAAGCTGAAGATGCCGATAGACCTGTTAAAGTAAATTTAACCAATATTCCTCTGGTAAGTTACCGTCCAAAAGAGTCGAGAGGTCCTGCCCAAGAGACCAGTTCTTCTAAGACAAAAGGTGTGGAAAATCTATATGTTTGACCAGATCTGTTTTCCTTTTGCTTTTACCCCTCACATGGCACTCCCAACCCCGGAACTCGCTTAAATTTAAAATATTTATATGTTTTAACTATGTTAATGTTAAATGGCTCCATTATGGCCTTTCAAGGAAATAAAAGAAAATTGCCCCTGTATTGGTCTGCATATTCTGCCAAATACGTGGTTAAGAACAGTCTAACATCCCTTATAATTTTACAACCCTGCAATTGATTCCTGTTGCTTTGTAGCTTGCTGACCACTCTGATCAGTTCCCTTAATTGTTCTAATTAGCATGTAAGGCATTTTCCCTGTTTCCATTTTTGGAGTGAGAATCATAGAAAGTACATAATCTCAGTATCAAACTTCCTCGACTGTGATGTACCAAAGAACTCTGTCTTCCTGTTATTCTTCCTCCAAATTGGTCAGCTCATCTTTTACATGCAGAGTCAGGGATTGAAAGGTCCATATTCATCAAACCAAAAACCTTTCACTTAACTGTTCTCATGCTGAAGTTGTGGAATAAGGAACGAGTTAAAGCAGCTGCAGAGGTTTTGCAGGTAAATTTCTTTTAATCAAATCATATACAGCCGACTGTTGATTAATATTCACAATAACACCATTCCTGCCTTCTAGAGTGTATCATCAAAAGTTGTTGAAGCTCTAGAAAATCGTCCAGTTGCGATAAGACTGAAGGGACTGGTAAGGTTTCTTCTTGGTTAAATTTTTAGTATGCAACACGTCGTTTATTTCATTCTTTTAATGGTTACTCTTGCTTGAAATTTTGTTTTTAGATCTGGGAATATCTTTATGATGTTCCACAAGCATTATGGAATTTTTATGAAACAAAAATTGCTACTCGTAGTGTTTGTTCACATTGCTACATTTTCTTTGTTGCCCTATTCTTGTGAACATATATTTCGCGCAGACATACACATACATGAACATGAGCATAAACAAATGGACTGCGTATATGGATAAGAGAAATTAGTGTTAAGTACATAGTGCTGAAATAGAGATGCGACTGCAAGTGGATTTAGTAATGAGTGTTTGTGGCCACTCTATTTTACATGTTCTTTTGTGAGAGAGGTATTAGGGCCTTAGTGCTCTTCTAAGGTTTTGATTCTCATCCTTGTTGCAGGACTGCATGAGAGGTTCTTTGGCCAAGGCTCGTGTAGTTTATGCTCCTATAGAAGAAATTGGTAGCGAGGGGCGCCTCTTGCGTGCCTGTCGTATCCTTTCTTTTTAGCATCTGTCTTACTTCAATGCTAACTTAAAATTTTTAGATGAACAAGGGGTGCTTGGTCTTTTTAAATGTTGGTGACTTGGATAATTGCTTTTGCTTACCTTGAACGTCCGTAGAAGTTATTATCGATGCATTTGTTGAGGCTGGCTTGGTCAATGAAAAAGATGCTCAACAGAAACTGAAGGTATTCTTTTTTATCTTATTATGGTCATTCATCATGACGAGGGGAATACCATTTTCGTACTACTTCACTTGGGATATTTTACCATGTTGACAGTGCATCAGTTTATATATTTAGAAGCATCTCCATTATATTTGATGCAGAATATACTCAATCTCTCTCTCTGCTACCCTTACACCAACCCAACTGGAACTATTACAGAGTCAATCATCCTGAACTATGTTATGTTTGTATATTTTTATTGTGGTCATACCTTTTTCTGCAAATTCAGAAAGTGTTGACATTTGTTCATCTCGCAGTTGCTAAGTTCTGTCCACTTACTGGTCGCACTTTAAAATTAACTGCTCTGTTTTGCATGCATGTTCCCGTTTAAGTTCTGATGATTGGCTATCTTCCCCTTGAATGCAGTTGCATGCCACACTTATGAATGCACGCCACAGAAAAAGGTGTAACTCCTATTCTTTTGTGTATTTATATTTTGATGTGCTTAGTTATGTCACTAGCTGAAGCAATTTAAATCTTTCACCTGTTGACAAGTCTGCCAGTTTGGCTTCATTTCTCTTTCTGGTCATCTAATTGATATTAAATGCATGTTTTAGGAAGAAGAAAACAAGAAAGCTCGACTCATTTGATGCCAGAGGCATTTTTGATCTATATGGTTCTGAAGAATGGGGCGAATATCTTATTCGTGAAGCTCATCTTTCTCAAAGGTTTGTGTTCGATGAGAATGGCTACTACCACTGCTGTGCTTCAATTCCCTTTCCCGACAACATGCAAGTAGATTGAGTTAATTTCTTTGAAGGTTTGACCACTCGTAATTTTTTTTAGTAGGAACAATAAGAAGGATTTGTAGACTTCTGTGTCCCTGATAGTTGTTTGTTATGTTGCACATGCTTCTTTGGCAATGAAGAATTTTCATGGACAAGACAGATTTATATGGAAAATGTTTCAAATGAGAAAGAATGAATTCACTTATCAAGTGTTGATAATTTATTGGCCAAATGTCCATTTGTAGTCTTGTATATTTAGTCAGAAGCAGTCTCATATACTTGGTTTATTACTTAGCGATAAGCAGTCTTGCCAGGTACCAACTTCAAACTGTAAGAGCATCTGAATGTTCCGTCAGTTGCATATGGATTAGATGAAGCTATAAGATGAAAAGGATTATATCTAGCTCACTCATAGTGTTTAGCATAATGGTTATGGTTTCAGCTGCATTAGTGGTATTGTACCTATGTAATTAATGATCATCTTGGTCTACAATTACTTGATTTGTTACTAGTTCCTCATTTATTATAGTTAATGCCTCACCAGGGATGATGCATTTTCTTTCTCTTTGGCTTTCCTGGGGCCTTGAGGGATACAAAAAGGGTGTATTTAGGGATCGGCAATAGGCATTTCAACAATGGCTAATACACCGGTTAAGTAAAATATAACATTTAGATATTTATAGTTTAAATTTGCTGGAAATACTGATGTGCCCCCCAAAGTTTGGGATGAGAAACTGCCTTCCTGTTCGAAGGGTACAGAGGAAAAGAAATGAATTTCTCTCTTTCAGTGGCTGTCAGCAGTATTACTGCACTATTCTATCACAACCATCAATATACATTGTAGGTGAAAGGTTTTAAAAGGCAACAGTAGGATGGTGCCAGCATTCCGGAAATGCCTTAAGTCACTGCAGGCTAGCCTTTGTCCTGTGGGGCGGACATCCATGCATCGAGGATCTATATACGGGCACTTGGGAGTTATGCCTTAGTGCCCCAGGTGCTCCAAAGTCATTACCTGTGTTCCCCAAAAAAATTAAGAAAACTAATTCTGTTTTCAGCTTTAAGGTCTTAATCACCTTCTGATGAACAACCTTTTAATTCCAAATTTACTGAACCAAGATATAAATTAGAGAAAAGCTAAAAGAAGAAACTCTATTCAATAATTTATCTCTTCTATGCTTCTCCAAAAGTTTTACTTTCCTCTTCTATAACTATCTTCTAGTCTTGTATTGTCATGCCTTTATTTTGTTTAAAACTATTTACAATCTCTATCTTATTACAAAATTAAATTTTCTATTATCATAAATTTATCAATTTAGAACTTTCTTAGTTTTAGTATGTTATACAATGAAAATTTGCTGGGCATACGCCCTACGTCTTGGGACTTACACTCCGACCGCAGTCATGTGAATAACTTACTGAAAAAGTCATAACTTTTGAGATGCTGGCTGCTGGGTGATACTACAAAATAGACATATAACAGCACTTCCATGGCCAACTTTGTATTTTGAAGTTGTCCATGTGTGTAAGATGCTTCTTTAACCTTTAGTGTCTTACAGTGGTAGAGGTCAAGGCCCCGAACAAAGGCAGTTGTTAAGTCTTGGATTTACTTGGAAAGGATATTCTAGGAGTTGCTTTTGTTTGGGTGGTGGATATTGTTCTGAAGTCCCACGGATTATGCAGAAAGTACAGATTTTGTTCAGATGAATGGTCATGCAGATGACACCTATCTGTTAGATTAAGAAGACTTGAAGATGGTGCAGGTACCACCAACAAAAACTCATTGGTACCCGCATCTATTTTAACCCGCAAATGCTTGAGAAAATTTAAATAGAGAGTATGATAATTGTTCAAGATGATGTATTAACTAAAAATTGCTCAATATTGTTTATTGCTGCTTTATTCAGAGGCATGCATCCATAAACAGATTCGAGCAGGAGTATGCTACACAAAATTGTTGGCTTTCTGCTCATTCTATTATTTCAAGTCTTGGTTGGGGATCACTAACGCAATCTTCTTCGATACCCATAAAGGTGATTACACTGGTCTCACTTTGCACTCTGTAATTTCTGACTGCTGTTTTCATCTTTGGATCTATCCCAGTTCGTTTTGTGCGCTGGGTTAACTTTGACTTGCCACACCTTAAGAGTTTGATCTAGACTGGCACTATAGACTAACAAGCCCTTAACACTTTCATTGGTTTCCATAGCAGCAGCTAAACATTTCACTGGCCCATGATGACCATCAATCACTACAAGACTTGAATGGGAGTAGTACTTAGCATCATCTCGCTTCCATATCCGTATAGTTGCATCCTCCGAACCACTTAGGAGTAGATCATCTATTGTCACTAAACAAAGAACTGCAAAATGATGACCCTGTAAGGATCCCCCATGATTGTATCTACCTGAACCTGTTTCCTTCTCCCAAAAGTTTATCAGTCCATCTGATGATCCTGAATACAGGAAGGAAACACTAGGAGACTGGCTTAAAGCCAACGCATTGATTGGAGATGGTTGAAACTTAAGTATCATCATAAGAATATATGAGCTTTCTCTTGAAACCCTTCTCCATATTTTGATTGTGCCGTCAGACGAGGAGGTGAAAACACACCCATCATCTTGGTTGATCACAATTGCACTAACACAACCTTCATGAGCCTCAAATGAGTCGATGCATCGTTTTTCTGAGATTTTCCACACCTTAACTGTTTGATCCCATGAGCCTGTAAATAAAAGCTTCTCCCTCTTGTCATATGCTAGACATGAGATACAGTCTTTATGCTGATGCTTGTTCTTCTTAGGGTATGAGAAGAATGATCTTCTTTGAGGCAAAGTCATCTTCTTTTTTGGAATAGAGTTTTCTGTTGGTGGCATTTCCCATGCACGGATTCTGCAGTCACCATGTGTAGTGAAAAGCAGTTTTCCACAAGCTAAGAGCGCTTGAATTTCGCCTGTTGTAGCTTTGATATAACCCATTTCTATGCAATCTGGGAGTTTCCATGCATGGACCCTACAGCTAGATGACCCTGCAAAAAGGAAGTCTTTTGTGACTGCTATAGAATAAATGTTACCTTCATTGCGATGAAATGATGCTAGGCAATGATATTGAAGAGGTCGGGGTGAAGAGGCGTGAATGGGAGACCGGGGCCATGGTGTCTCAGGACTCATCCCCCAAACAGGGAATGATGCTGCAGATGCACAAGATGTTCTTGGTGAGGTGGGCTGAGAATCACCTTCATTATCGTCAAACGAAAGTCCTCTAGGTAAGTTTACATCGCTTCTTTCTCCATCCACAAACTTCCAGGGGTTCTCTTCACCCCTGAACTCCATCGAATAGAGTTAGAATGACAAAAGAATGAGGTAAATTGATGTGACTGGGACAAATTGGTATTTAGAGTACTTGAGAACTTGTCTGAGATAATAGAAGTTTAACTTTCGCAGACAGTAGCTCGAAAGTCCTTCAGATATATAGTACAATGCATCAATTTCCAACGAGCTACGATGTTTTGTATTGATCAAGGTGCTTTTCTTGTAATTTTTATCAGCACAACAGCATAGCCTCTTTAGGTGGTCCAACTATTAAATACCGTAGTTTTTGTAGTTAATTGCTGTTCTTTGGTAGTTCTAATAATTGTGGGCACATGTTAAGGTAGTTGATCGCAGTTACTGCATTTAGATGGCAGTGCCATTGTGTTAGTTTTTGGGGTTTAATGGTCTGATCTACCTTTTTTGTCTCGCCACTTAAACTACATTGGACCCATTGTTTCTTTGTTGTACAGATTCAGACTTGTGATGACTTCAGGCCTGAGCACTTCCACTTGAAGGGAAGTACTGAACTAGTCTAGTAAATTTGACATCTTGCAGTGGTGAAAAGTGCTTGTGAATATTTATTCAGCTTTGAATTCTAGTTATGCCAATTTATCAGCATCAGGTCATAAGCTGGTTTGGGCAACATTTTATCTGATATATAAAAGGGAGAAAAAAAAAAGGTTAAATTAGGATTAGCTATTTCAAGGAATTGAGATCTGAATTGGCACAACGGAGGATTCCACGACCGGTTTGGATTAATGGATTTGAACGTAAGAATTTTAATTGAATTTGTTTGAATAAAGGATTTCAGATTTCTCGCGATAATTTTTTTGAATTTGTTTGGATTATTTCATATATAAAGGATTTTAAATCCTTCGTCTTTTATTTGAATATCAATAAATTTTAAATTCTTGTCATATGAAGTCATTCGAAATTCCTTTACTGAATCGTTATTTCAAATTTAGATCTTTCAATCCAATTGCAGCTGGAAGGACTTTGTTTATTTTCTGTTTTTATAGTCTACTATTAATAAATAAAACAATTGTTGATTACTGCCGACTTATTGAAATAATATAAGACTAGAATATTCAAAGTCTCAAAAGAAAAAAGAGGAACATACATATCAATTTTATCCAAATTAGATTTGGTCGAATCAAATTAATCATAGAATAGTAATATATTTATTATGTAAATAATTATTTGTTTATAATTATATGTCAATTATATTACAAATATATTATATTTATTATATAATTAATTCTATCAAATACAATTTAAATTACAATTCCACAACCTTATACGCATCACGTGAAGTCAATGTACACCATGATTCGGACAGTTTCCGAAAAATCCATACTAGGACCTCACGGGGCTACAGTCTACCCGATTTTGCTAGGTCAGCCTAGATTTTCTTACAGAAATGAACAGGGTAGATAACACATACATTCATTTCACTGATTCTTATCTCTAATTAGTTACAGCAGAGTGCTTTCTTTTGTGCTATGATGATATGATGGCAAGAATTTATGCATCCTCACGAGTTGGTTGAGGGATAGTCTCTATGATTTTTATTTTTGAAAATGTGGGAGGAGTTGTAGTAGGTAAAAAGGAAATTCGGTCTTTAAATCTATTGATGTATATTAACTTCCACCTTAAAACATTTTTAATTGTTTGTGTACCGTCCTCGACATTTATAGCTAATGCACCTAATGAAAAAATATATACAAAATAAATTAAGATGGGCTTTCTTTGAGTTTGTCATAATTATAAATACTTTATTATTATTTGTAAAATAACAAATACACCCTTAAAATTAATGACTGTCTAACAAATACCTTCTTGTAATAGCTCATTTTAAAATGTATTTGTTAGAGATAGTTAATGTTTTCAATTATCACACACATTAAAAAATTACTTTGTAATTTACCCCATATATATATATTTACATCTAGCTCCAGTACAGGTAAATTTTACAGTAAAACCGGATTAAGCATCCTTACACGTTTTAAAGATGAGAAGAAAATCAGAGTTGAGGAACATTGGATGATGCTTACGTGTCACTGCATGCATGGAGGACCATTTTTGGATTAGACCCAATGTGCATTGGGTCAAACAGAATTACATTATTAATTTGTTTGGGTATTGTTCCATTAGGGCCCAAGTGTTTTGTATCTAAACCCTCGTCACAACATTTTAAGAAATTAGACACTCAAATTTTGATATATTTAAAAGAGTGAATTACATTACCACATTTTGAGATTAGACTAAATTACTCGTACATATTTTGTGTTTTATAAAATCATATATAAGTACATTCCTCAAAAAGGGTGTTAATTATGTTAGTGTAATGTCTCTTACAGTGCTATTGTGCTTGTAGCGTGTTTGAAGAGTATGAGAGCCGTGAGAGAGGTATCCCCCATATGAAGGACTTAACCTGTATTTATAGGGGGAATGAGCCCGTTTGCAGGTGGTGTATCCCACTCCCGGAAATCTTGCAAAAAATAGTTGAGATAAGGGATAAATCATTCTTATATGTAGTTAGGAGTTCTTTAGTAGGAGTCCTCTTTGTCCTGGGAGATCCCTCGCCTATGAGGAATCCCAACCGCCATGGAGGTCCTCCTTGCTAGGGCTGATATAGTCCGAGGTGGCTACTAGTACCTAAGTTGATGATGTGTCACGTGGGAGAATGGGTTACCACGCGTGCAGATCTTTTGGACCGAAGGCTTTAACTATGGTCCAAGTCAGGGTACCCCCAATCTCCTCCCTTTTTTTTTTGGGCCAACTTATTTTTATGCACATCAATATATTTTTTAATTTTTTTTAAAAATATTTTTTGGAATACTATTCCTTATGAATTAATTATTTCACCTATCCTCATTTTTTTATTATTTTATATTTAAAACAATCAACAAGAATAAAGTAACAATGACCTTACTGTATAGGTACTATATAATTATGTTTTATTTAAAAAAAGTATTCATAATTTTTTAAATAACCAAGAGTATTCATAATTATCTCAAATCTCATTTATTGTTATTATTATTTTCTTTTGACCCTTAATCCGACTTAATGATAGGCCTTGAACCAAAGAGCATGATTTATAGTAAAGTTTATATCTGAACAGGATTAATTATTTATGTACAGTTCCTCTTATAGACTATCATCATTCCTATAATTAGTACACATAATGAAAATTGAGTGTCAAGTTTTAAGATTGTCCGGACATCCCACAGTGGTAATTTTAGTGGTAGCAATGAGCAAGAAGGAAAATAATAGCGACAGAGTAGTTTTATGTGCTTTTCATTTTACCCTATGCTAAACTTTTGCCATAATTGGACTATGCAATGATTATCTTTTACAAAAATTGAGTATTACTTTTCCTCTTTTATCTATACTAATATAAAAAAATTAAAATTATTTTATACGTACAATTGATGATTATTGACCTTGTCGCACCAATTTTTAAATATGACAATTATATCCCTATAATTAATATGACACCATGATTATTTTTTTTTTGTTTATTTCTTTAACTATTTTTTTGTTAAAGTGTAATTTGTTGGTTTATATATTTTATTTATTTATAATATATTTTAAAATGTGCAAAAATTATTTATTATATACATGCAGGAATAACGTGTCATAACGACTAATATAAAAAGAAAGACCCTTTACACTTAAAAAAAAAGAAGTTAGTTACTCCACCGCATTAATTTTTAAGTAGGTTAATTATACCTCTAAAAATATATTTAAAAATCAGTTATAATTATAAAAGTGATACAACGTTATTTTAATACTACTGTACCAATTTTTTTTTTGTCGATAATACTTTTATTGGTTTTTTTTATTTTTCTTTTTTTTTTAAATGTGATTTGTTGGTATGTAAATTTTATTCTTATTTAATATGATTATATAATGAATAATTTTATCTAAAAAAATAAGAAATAATTGAAATGGAAAATGCGATTTACAAAATCGGAGAAGACAATTGGATCCCATCGAAATGATGATTACAATGATGGCTTTTACACCGACCATTTGATGAAGTTTGACATTTTTTCATAATTACAGCAATCCCACAATCATTTGTCTTCATCATTATGCTTTTCTGCCCCCATTATTATTATTACTATTAGAGGATATAAATTATAAATAAGAGGATATAATACAAGATTTTTAAATATACACACTTGTAATCATGTCAATAATCGCTTTTAGATGACAATATTGTCACAATTTGATTTTGATTCTTGAAAGATTTTGTGCAAATAATTGATATTTGAAAAAGGTAAAAATACAAAATACTGCACATATTTGTATGTTTTCTCATATAAAAATTAAATTTCATAAGACTAATAATAATTGAATGTCTGATTGCAATATAGATTTCACTATAGGACGCTCCTCACAATCACTTTTCTGCTCTAACTGTCATTTTTTTTTTTTTTTTGCATAAATTGATGTTTCATTGGATACAAAATCAATTTATAATAAATGATTCAAAATAAATCTAGTTTTTTTCGATTGGTTTTGCTAGGCAAAAAGGAGCAAATTGCAAAGTCCAAAAACCCTTTAGGCACATAACAACAATAACTAGTAATAATTAAAGGCCAAGTCACCATCATGAATAGTTGAAATTACTTAATTTAAGCCAACCCATTAGCTTAATTAAAATCAAGATTCTCTCTACCCACCCCACCCCTATCAACTCTCAATTATCAAACCCTAATTGGTTTTAAATGCATTAATCCACACAATTATTAATATAACAGTCCCTCTAATCCTATCCACAAATTTATTTATTTTAAAAAATAAAAAAAAAGTATAAATCCAACAAGACAACCCTACAAAAAAATCAAATTTTGATTACCTGGTCGGCGCATTATGTGGCCCAGAGATGGTCATGCCTCCATCACCATTCACCAATCACCAATCACCAATCACCACCCCTTTTGTTTATCATTTCATTTTCATCAAGGGGAAGTGGTGGGGGACCCCTCCTGCCCTCAAACCTGTCATTCTCCACCCCAATTGGTCGGTTCACATGGACCTATTATTCAACACCTTCCACACAATTCCATTTGGCCAGGTTCTTGACAGCTAATCTTTTACCCCCCAAAGTTTACATACGTCCATGCAACCATTTGGATATTACAAGTTTATTATTATTATTATTATTATTATTATTATTATTATTATTAATTTGTGATCAAAATACACTCAATATTTAATATATATATATATATATAATTTTTTTATCGATATCCAATATATTAATTTGTATAATGTGGAGTATAATGCAGTGATATATTTACTTTTTTTAATCCTAAAAGCAAGTAATTTATTATCCGTTTTGTGATCGACCATCACCTAATTTATTTATACGAATATTGTAGTTAAATTAACCATTTGAATCAAAGTGGTTGAAGAATTGTTTTTGCTATTTTTCCACCTAAAATTCTTTAAGGACTACATTAAATTCTAATTCACAACTTTTTTTAATCAAATTCAAATATAAAAATATTAAATAATATAAATTATGTCATATCAAAACGTTGATTATCCAACAAGGACCGTCACCATCGACTATCATCGTAATTTTATTAGAAAAAGTAAAATAAGAAAATATGAATAATTAACATAGAAGATAGAATTTTCCACGTAGGACAGAGTTATCACTCACTCTCTCTCTCTCCTCTATCTTGTATCAAGGCAAATAGGATATTCTTCAAAGTTCAAACAAAAACTCGCTCGCCAACAAGACGTTGCTGTTGTAAGTTTAAATTTCACAAATGTAAATGTAAATCTGTTTCTGTGATAGTTAGTTGTTTTCTCATTTAAAAGTATTTGTTGATTTGTATTATTAATATATTGAATTAATTTTTAAAAATTTAAATGTATGGAATGATGTAATGAATCACATACAATAATTATAATAATAATAATAAAATAAAAATGACTCAATTAAAACTAAAATAAATAAACCTAAAGTCCAATTAATGTTTGAGATCTCAGCATTTCACAGTATATATATGCGACGCTGACACTGCTCTTCCCACCTCAACAACAACAACAACAACGTCAATTACTTTCTCTCTCTCTCTCTAAACCTTTTCTTTGAATATTATTAATTAATCGAAAATGCCTGCAATCGCTTTCGGCCGAATCGACGACTCCTTCAGCTTCGCCTCCATCAAGGCCTACATCGCCGAGTTCATCTCCACCTTGCTCTTCGTCTTCGCCGGCGTCGGCTCCGCCATTGCTTACAGTTAATATTCGTACTCCTTTTAAATTATATTTTTTGATATTTTTGTTTATTTATTTTGATATATACATATAAATACCTCATTTTTTGGAAGGAAAATTTGATTTTTTAAAAATTGTTACTTAATTAATTAATTAAAACAAGTGATTAGTAAAATTTAGAGCCATGCATGCCCATGCAATTAGCCATGTCATAACTTTTTTATATATTTCTGGGATGATCGTTGTTTACAGACAAGTTGACTTCTGACGCCGCCCTCGACCCGGCGGGCCTGGTGGCGGTGGCCGTCTGCCACGTGGACAGATCACCATCCTCACCGGCATTTTCTACTGGATCGCTCAGCTTTTGGGCTCCACTGTCGCTTGTTTCTTGCTCAAAGTCGTTACCGGAGGATTGGTGAGTCCATTTTTTCAAATTACTCTAATTTTAATTTTTTATTCTCTTTAAAATAACTTTTTTCTCCCCAAATACTAACTCTTGATAGTAATGGAAAATTTACAAAACAAGTATTTTTCAACTATAATGAAATTTTTATATTTTATTAATTTTTATATGTATGACACGTCCATAAAATTAAAAATATATGCTGTATATAATATAAAGTGAAATAGAAATTTAAAAGTTCAATCTAATATCACTGTCCAAAAAGGTTCAATTGGGACACAAAATTAAAAGGAAAATTGAAATATTTTATCACAATAATTTTCTTATCTTTTCTACACAGTAGTGGCACACAGCACATTCGATGTGGGTGCAAAAATATTTAAAAATTATAAATAATTAATATTTTTATTGATAACTTGATTTATTATGGAAATATTGGCTTCAAAAATATAAAAATGCCAAAATTGAGAAAATTATCTGATGGGTATTTTAGTAAATTTATTAAAATATTAAAATTACTAAAATGACCAAATTTATTTGGAAAGAAATAAGGTAAAGGATAAATTTATTCAAAAGTTGGTACAACCACAAATAATTACGTTGATGTGATGATTGATTTAATTAATATAATGCATTGCAGGCTATTCCAACCCATGGTGTGGGCGCTGGTGTTGGAGCCATTGAAGGGGTAGTTATGGAAATAATCATCACATTTGCATTGGTCTACACCGTCTACGCCACCGCAGCCGATCCCAAGAAGGGCTCATTGGGTACTATTGCGCCCATTGCCATTGGGTTCATTGTGGGTGCCAACATTTTGGCTGCAGGCCCATTCTCCGGTGGCTCCATGAACCCGGCCAGATCCTTCGGCCCAGCTGTGGCCGCCGGCGACTTCTCCGGCCACTGGATTTACTGGGTCGGCCCACTCATCGGAGGCGGCCTGGCCGGACTCATCTACAGCAATGTGTACATGCAGCACGAGCATGCACCACTTGCCAGCGATTTCTAAATTTGTTGATCGATCGAGGGGTGGTTCTGCAATTTCCCATTTGTTTGTGGTCCAAAATGCAAAATCCTTTTAGATTAGGGGGCTTCCCTTTTGTTTTCAATAAAAGGAAGGGGAAATTATTTTCTTTTCTTCCTTTTCCTTTTTTATTTTTAATTTAAATTTGGTTTGGGGTTGTAAAAATCCATTTTCTTGGTGTAATGAAGGTGGTTGCTTTGTGGAATGATTGAGGGATTTGTTGAGGATTGCAGCCATTATTTGGTTTCAATGGATGCTTTTGGTTACCCTCTTTTCATGCTTAATTTATCTCAATCATCATTAAAAAAAGAAATAATTACATTCATACTCTTTAATTTATATTTTATTTTTATTTTTTTTTAAAAAAAAAATATGTACATTTACCAGAAACATCAGTATCACTTACACAAATAATTCCTATTTTTTAAAAAATTACACATACACCCTTAGAAACCTTAATAATATTATTACTTTTTTGTTCTCATAGTTGGTTTTTGTATTATGCAAAAAATAGGGGTGATTTATATAATAGAGATGGGTCAGGGGTATAAATGTAACTATCCCACTTAAAAAAAAAAGAGTGTAATAACGACAAAAGAGATTAAAAATTAAATTATCGTTATTGATATAATTAAGCAACAGCAACTTTAATTTTGTTAAAATAGTGATTTTTATGACAAAGTGACAGTTATTGTATAAAATTATCCCTATTAATAATCAGTAGTAAAAAAAATTGTATGTCACTATAGATATTTTTTTTTTTTTTGAAAAGATAGTTAATTACTAATTAGTGTACTATATTTGCTTTGTCAATAAATTCTCACCCTAAGTTTCGTTAATTTATCAATTGCAAGGGAAAATAGTATTTTTTTTTTCCTCTCATATTTTAAACACGTAGCCGCTATGCTTAGCATGTGCCTTTTTCCTCAAAATACTAATAAAATTTAAATTTTTTTATAACTTATAAGACTTTTTATGCTAATTTTATAATTAATAGGATGAAAAATATTTCGACCCTAAGATATAGGACAAAAAATATCATCTCTCCACAATTGTATATAACAATTTAGATAAAATTTATAAACATATTCTCATAACCAATGCAATTTTAATTCTCAATGAAAAAAGATTGTTCTACATAATTCTAATTAAATTGATTAATAACCAATAATTTCACCCGCAAAATTATCTAAAAATAAAACCAGTTTCTCTCTTTTCTTATTCAATTATTTCCAGAAAAATAAACTCGAAATAACATCGTAATCAATTATTTAATTAATTAATATACATTTATTCATACATAAACGGTCTGAATCTCATCTTCAGGAGGCTCTTTCCCGTAAGTCCATTGATGCGCTTTCCATTCAGGAAGCTGTTGGATCACAACCTGCCACGTTTCCCCCACAAACTTTATTTTGCTCAAAACATGAAATTAATATCAAGAAAGTTTTGGGGCCATTTTCTATTACTTTATTCATCGGGGACCATTTTGATCAAATGAACGGAAAATTACAACGAACACCCCTAAAATTTGACATAATTATAAATATTTTTTATTATTTGAAAAATTACATATACCTCTAATGTTTGATGAAATGATATAGTTTTTGGATAAAATTATGAACTTTGTCCTTACTGTATTTTTTTTTTTTAAAAAATGGATGAGATTGATGCAAAATTTTGAAAATTTGTAAAAAGAATTAGTCTGTAATAGCCCACAAGAGCATTTTTGTCAGTTCATTATAAAAAACTAACTGAAATTAATGAATTGGACTAATTTTTTGATGGCTGTTAAGTCAGAATATTGATAATATATAAAATTATAATAAAATATTTGTAATTATGTTAAATTTTAGAAAAATTGATCATAATTTGACCTAAAATGAATAGCAGAAAGAGTTGGAGAAAAGGGTAAATGACAAACCACTCCTCTGGAATCTGGTCTACCAACGGTGGTCTGACAAGCAAGTCTCCAGTTCTTGGGATTCTGCAAATCGCATTTTCAATTCAAGTAACTCATGAGTATACATTTAACGACTCTTGGCGTAGTCCTACGTATTAAGAATAAAGTTTCTGAAACCACGACTTATGAGAAAACTTACCCTTTTGAGCTTTTCCTTTTCTTTGTCTGTGCGAGGGCTTAACAACTCCTTTCCTTCAACAACCTACTACAGAACAATTCTTAATTAATAAGAAAGAAAATAAATTAAATAAAAAAGAATTGGTTTGAATCAGAGTTCAGTAAAGTCAGAGTTGTCATTTAGTGAATACTGAATTAAATTTTTTATTTTAAATTATTATTTTTTATTTAAGCTAATATGTGCAAGTCACGAGTGCATAATATTTCTTTAACTAAAATAAGCGACATAACTTTTGTATACGAAGTGTGTCCAGCTCTAAATGAAATAAAAGATGCAATATAATTTGAAATAGAAAATTCAAATCGACCAAATCTTTTGCACTTATCATATAATTAAATTTACATGCTTAATCATATTCTTAATTCTATAAGTCTAGTTATTTAGCACTTTACTATAATTTATTGAAATTGTAAAATGGTCCTTTTATTTTTTTGATTTTATGATTTTAGGACAAATTAGTCGAAAAGTGGCATATGTCAGTTAAAAATAGGGAAAACACTTATTTTTTGCAGACGTGACAAACAAGTATGGCATGGCAACTCATGCCATGTGGGCTTTTTTGTTTTGTACATCACCAATCAATTGCCACATCATCACAATTCAACCAATAAGATGTGTTTCCCTAATTTATAACTTTTGTATACTAGTTTCCGATTCCAGCCAAATTTGTTCCCAAATCACGAAATAAAAAAAGTGAAGGATCAATTTACAATCTTGACAAGTTATAGGATTAAAATGCCAAAAGTGTATAATTATAGGACTAGAAAGAAAACTAATATTAGGCTTGAAAAAGAAGAGTGTGATTGATTTTAAGCTAATTGGAAATAAAGATAATAAATTAGTAGAGATTGATTAAGAATATAAAGTTGTAATGGAAGGGATGATGACCTCAACAATGCAAGTCCCACAAGTTCCTCCTCCCCCACAATTCAGCAGAGGTCTAGCCTGCAAACACACAAACCCTATCTCATCAACACTTGGGACACCCGACTTTCTTAAGCAAAATGGAGTTGAAAGTGGTCGTCTTACGTACATATGGACCGTAGAGTTCGACGTCGTTATCCAACATTACGTCCCTAAGTTTCTGACCTCCACAAGCCCTACGATAATGCACGTCCGGCGTTCCATCGGGAAGCAAAACCGGCTGCATATATAAAACGTCATCGGTCGAAACGTGTAAATTTGTGGCAGTTAGAATTCACTTACACTGACAAATGCGAAGTTGACAGCAGCAGGTTCTTCTTGTGGAGGTGCTGGTTGGGCGTCGTTTGAAGTTTGAACGGCTCTGATTTTCTTGAGTCTAGAGAAGGAAAGATGATGATGATGAAGAAGAGGGGGCTTAGATGAATTGAGAGGGTGGTTGTTGGGTAAGTTGAATTGGAGGGTTGATGATGATGCCATTGTTGGTTTGGATAAAGGGGAAGGTTGAAGATGGAGGATAGTAGAAGATGAGTTGGGTGTATGTATGGTTATGCTTCTTCTTCATCTTATCACTTATTCTTTTGGATCCATCCTTTCTCTTGTAACCTGTTTTGTTATAGAGAAGAAAAAGGGCAGTTAAGTAATTCAATTTAGTTAAAACGGACGCTAGAGGAAGGGGTTGAACCTTCGACCTTGTGGTTAACAGCCACACGCTCTAACCAACTGAGCTACTCCAGCTGCTCGCTTCTATTCATACCAACCAACAATCCATCAATTGCTTACGATCTATCAGAGCCGGTCTTAATATTTATTTTTTTCTTTTGGTTGTTTTTGAGCAAAAAAGCAGTCTTTCACAATGTCCCAAGTATTACACATTTATGACAAGGGTAAGAAAATGGGAAGACAAATGCTCAAAACCAAGAATAAAGTCATATATATCCGCCTTAAAAGATTTTAAATTAGGCAAGTGCAGTATCCAAATTCACATCCTCGGATTCATCAACAACCATTTCATCTCTAAACAAGAGTTTTAAATACGGCAGCACCTTTGGAAGAACATGTATATCTGCCAAGTTTACACTCATCATATCAAAAGCAATGCAAGTTTTATGCATGTGAGTTTCGTCAAACACCGGAATCTTGGGGTATCGTTGGCTGAAATGAGTAAGGATGATGCGATATGCACCAGCAGAATCTCCTACTTCCACAGCTTCCTTGGTTGTGCTGTGGTTTCGTGCAATGGCCTCATCCACCATGCTATCTTCAAAAGTCGCCTGCAAAACGAGCGACATGTTTGGTTAAAAATCATAGCTGCTTTTCTCAATCACAAAACATCAAAACATTCGACAACAGGGTGAAAAATCACGACATCAGAAAACTAGAAATTCCAGCTCTTGATATACAAGATTATTACATCATATATCTATACCTTTTTTAGCTAAATTTTCCAGATGTTCAACACTATTTTTATGATCATGCCGAGAAGTTACTTTAATGATCATTGAAAGAAGCTGTTCAAAAGTTTTGTGCATGATTCATCTTAAAAGCCACTTCAACCGTACAAGAAATTAACATTTCTTCTCTTAAGACAAGTTTGACATCTTTTTCGTTGTAATTTCTTGCAGATTATCTGAAAATTACGACACTCGACAAACTGAATAGGTGTATAAAATCTGGCAGGAATGATTCTCTAATGAAATTGAAGCATGCTGATAAGTTTTTTACATCACTTGCCTCGTGAATAAGAACAGTTGCACCACGAGAAGCCTTGACAAGTTCCGGGCAAGGCCTGGTGTCACCTGAGTACACGATTTTCCACCCAGGTATGGTTTTTCCAACTTTGTTGATCCTATTTGAGGCTTGCAATACAACACCAAATGCTTGTGGGCAATGCACCACAGGAAAACTTATCAACGCTTCTAATCCAGCTTCTGCAAGAACCTTCTTCAAGGACTTGAGGATAGGAATGGCAGCAGCAATCTGAGTAGGACTTCCCGGCCTTTTCCAGAAACTCTGCATACGGCTTCCTCTAGCAAACAAAGTAGAATCAACATTTTCACCGACTAACCCAACTGTGCTTCCATTCTTACTGCCCTGAGAGTGCGCAGGACTTTCTTGCACGGCGTTGTCTTCCTTTGATCCTAAAGCCTCAAGCGAAGCTTCTGTTGTATGCCAACAATCTAGAAACTGCATATCTAGATCCTCAAGTCTCTGGTAGGCATCGAGAAACCTCTTGAGCTGCCTAGGGCCGACAATGATGATAGGTTCATGTAGTACTCCTTTCAATAAATCCCGTCGCAGAGCCAGGATTCTGACCAGGCCCGTATGATGATCAGCATGTATATGTGAAATCCAGATACATTTTAAACCTCTTACAGCTTCATCAGCACCCTGGACACCAAATCTGTAGGCAAGATATTTAAAAGTATTACATGCAAATCATAGAAGAAAATGAAAGAGAAGCTGTGGAAAGATGCCAAACACATGGATCAGTTTAGCTCTACCTTCTTTTTAGCTGTCCCAGAGTTCCTTCGCCACAATCTAAAAGTATACTTCCCTTTGAAAATAAATTGATAAAAATGGAACTAACATTTCGATACTTCGAGGGCTGAGAGGAACCAGTGCCCAGAAGAACAATCTCCATTTCTTCTCTAGTTATATTTTCAAGACAGCTAGGAAGTGTACATTCATGCAACCATGGCTCCTCAGTTATAACTGTTTCAGCATCCATCGATGCTTTCTCTGCACAAGTATCTCGGTTATCCAACCAGAACTGGGTTACTTGTTGAGAAGCATCTCCAATCTCAGGAATCTCAGATAGTAGCTCTTCAATGATCTCTGAAGGAGATGATAAATTTGGTATACCCGATTTGTCAAGTCCAAGATTTGCATACGGGCGCAGATGGAACTGTTTAACATACATACACTACATCACTAGCAGACTTGAAAGAGGTGCTCAAACAATCGACAAATAATCTAAAGATTCAATCTCAAGCAATAACCATTGATTCAAACAGGAGTCTAGGCTGAATAGAAAGGAAAATCCACATTTATACGGACAAGTTTGGCCAAAACGAGATCCAGTTTGGGGATTAAATGAACCAACTATTTCAAAGTTAACCACATAAAAGATGAATAACCAGATGTCAACAAACATTCCGGGTTGCGGATACTATCAGGGGATTTTTCATACCTTGAGAAGATTCTCTGCTGGAATTGATTCTCTGGTTGTTGGCAAGAGACTCTGACAAGACGCAACTTAAGAGACTCAGTAAGCAGACAAGCTTTTTGCTCATAATCACTAAATTAAATGCATTGTTTCAGTTAATCTAAAATGAACTACAACATCTTGGAAATAGAATAAAGTATACCTTATCAAATGCTATTGCTTCAGATGACACGTTCAGGTTCTGCAGAGACCAAAAACCAGGAGATGGAAAAAATTGAGGACACAGATAGTTAAGACGTGCTGCAATTCTAGCACTTGCTTTTAAAATTGGAACCTCGACATTTTTCCTGGAAAATATTGAGATCCATCAGCTCTAACTGTTCAAGCAGGAAGCAACTTACAAAAAATTCAAAAACAGAAATTCATCAAAGCGACCAACATTTCATGCCCTGCCATAATATGTTGAGCGGCTCCAAATTTTGACATCCACGTTTGGTAATCATCTGTCTTTGTGACGAATGAGGGACTTAGGTGAATCACACAATTCACAATTTTGGAACCTTCTGCTACGTCATAAGCAGTATCTACATAATAAGGGGTAAGACATTGTAGAGACAATAAATCCTGCAAATGTGATGACGTTGGGCAGTCGACCAGCAGTACAATAGGACCAGGAACAGAAGGACCAAGCACATCACTTGGGTGTACCTGAACATCACAAAAGGGTTCAATAGGATGAACCTGTGGGTCCAACACAGTACAAAGCTAAGTTCAAAAGGTTTAAGCATTATGCATGTACCATGATATTTTCACGATCTGACTTAACAGAATTTCCAAGTTGCAATTCACGATACTTTGGGCCAGGTCTTAATCCAAGAGCAGCAGCTTTTTTGGGGTCAAATTTTCCCTTAATTTCAGGCAATTCACATATATAAATAACAGAAACATCACCAGGCTTAGTCGAGTTCACACCAAATTCTGGAGAACTCAACTCATAAGATCTTTCCTTCATCGAGTCAGAAACTTCTATACATCTTGGTCTTAAGAGTACAGCTGAAATTTTGACCACTTCATCATCAATAAGAACAAAAGGATCATCAAACTTCCTTGACATGTTACTGGAAGATCCATTTGGACCAAGCATTGGACCAAAACTACGCGTATGAACCATGGCAGCATTAGGGATGAAAGATTTCATAGCATCAACTAAATATTTAAAATCCGAGGGACCCCATACATTGACCTGAGCAACGAAGCGGCAGAGTTATAATTTCACAAAATCAGAAGTTAAATAATTCGCAATAACAGAACTTGAAGAAATGTGAATTCGAATTAACACTTACAGACATTCCTTCATCCCCCATGCCAGCCAGAGTCAATAAGAGACCTGCAGTGAGAAAGTAAACACTAAACTTTTAACCGACTTATCAGTTCCCTCAGTATCATTGATCATAAAAAGTATGAGAAATAAAACAAGGTTATACCATTCGCTCGGAAAAGAAAAAGAAAGAAATCTGAGAAAATAAATAGGATACCTGGAAGTCCACCAGCAGTTTCTGAGCAGACACGTGAGAGGAATATGTGATCAATCTGGAGAAATTTTATAGTAAATATGTAAGAAGATCCGCCCTTGTAATAAGAGAGATTGAAGCATATGCATGTTTAGGCATAAGCTACCTTCGATAATTTGATTTTGTGCTCACTGCAAAAGCGTTGCAGTCCCTGGAAAAAAATGACAAAGACTGAGAAATAAGAGCAAGGGCTCCAAATATAATTCATCCTAAAGATATCTAAAATCATAAAACTTTTAAGAAACAATTGCTCGATAGCCAATACATTTGATGCAAAAACCATGGTAACCGTACCAGACATAACACAGGTCCATTCCACAGCCAGAACAAGCCGATAAATAAGTTAATAACTATGGAGAAAGAAGAGTAAAAGCCATAACATCATTACAATCTTCCTTTTCTGTTTTGTATTGTGTTTCCCAGATTAGAAAAGCTAACCAAACTATATAAGTTACTTTAGTAAGTAGGTGTAACATTTAACAGTTGACATGTCCCCTCTCCTTTTCCAACTCTAGTTACAAGTGGATGAATATGATTCTTCATGATTTTCTTGAGGAAGCATTTACTACAGCCTCGTTATTGACTACAGATATTTTCCAGGTTTTATCTTCTCTATGAATCAACTGTACCCCTCCTGTCAAACATTCAACTTCCGGTTCACAAGATGCCAACTAAAACATGTAATATATCAGCTAAAAGTTTCAAAATTTGAAACAAAATTTCCTCGGAATATCATATGACCACATCGTAAACTAAGTATTCAGCCAAATTCCTTAATCAACAACTAAAAGAATAAAACTTCTCCCTATGGCCACCAAATACTGATTTTAATATTTCGATTTAGCATACAAAACTTGAATCGAATCAAAGTAAGCTCACTTCTCCAGCATTAAATATAAATCTTTGCTTGTCAAAAAACAGCAGCACTGATGGTGATGTATCTTGAGTGTCCATACCAGTCCCAAGAATCTGCAAGATAAACAGATTTAAATTTAAGCATAAAGAAAAAAGAAAAGTGAACACGTTAAAAATACCTATATCCTTAAAATCAACAAATATACTTTCAGTAAGTAGGCACATGGATTCTCATCATCATAGAATAGTTCAAATACAACCCCGACAAAGATCAGGCGAAATTCCATATTAAAATGCAGGGCTTCAATACTCTAACTCATCAGAGCAGAACAAAAACACTCCTCTATCCTTGACTACTTCCTTTCTAAGTCTCCCCGATATTCCACTCATAGTATATGTTCTAAATACGAAACGGAAATCCATCCATGTAAACCCCGCCAATGCCATATTTATCACATAAGCAAAAACCCAAATACAAGAAACAAATTTTAAGCATATAAGTCATACAATCAAGCAACCTAGTGTTACCTAATTTGGTTACTCAACCACGCAGCACAACATCATCAGAAACAAAAACAAAAGCCAATTCAAAGTATCCCCTTACCTGAACATAGGAAATTGTATTAGCAGGATTCAGCTTTCGAACTTTAAGCTGCAAATTCTTTTTGGGCCTATCACTCTCATCTCTACCCTCAGCCCTCTTTCTATTAAATCCAAAAACCTCAGTTGCACCTTTTGTACCTGCGTCCCTTTCTTCCATCGCCAAGAAACCGCCTTTATCACTACTTTTATCCTTCTTCTTCGAAGTCTCTCTAGAAGTACTTGTGTTCCGATTAAAAGAACGGGAATTCTTGTTATTGTTACCCGTGCTATGCGGTTTCTTGGAGTAAGCCGAAAAAGCGGCAAATGGGAGTGGGGGTTTGAGGGAGAAAGCAAAGGAAGAGGAAAAAGTGCGATTTTTACGGAAGAAAATTGGGGCGGCGGAGAAGGGATGGCGATGATGGTAGTTGGCGGAGGAGAGAAGGAGGCGAAGGTTTGCAATCTGGGGCATTCTTTCTTATTTATTGTTTGAAGATTTGAAGGGTTTAAGGGGGAGAAAAAGGGCTCCAACTCAAAACCCCATTATCCATTTTGTTGCTCCCTTTTTTCAGAAATTGATATTGCCTTCTGGATTGGATAGCAACTTTCTAACACTTTTTTTCAACTTTTTTCCTGAAAGTAATATATATTCAATTAGTAATTCCTAGTTATTAAAAACACTATGGTCAAAGTATAAATATCTCCCCATGTAGTTTCTCGATTCTTAGTCCAAATATTGAAGACACTAATGCGATTGTCATGACACACTTATGTTTTTATAATGTAATAAATATCAATAAAATCTGTTTATTATCTAAGATCTACCTTTTTATCGTACTGTATACCATAATTTCTGATCGAAACTCTTACCAGAGTTTATTAGAAACCTAAGAAACAAACAATTTATGGAATTTACATTTCCCAGATATAGTTACATGTATTGTCAGAAATAGTTCTTTAAGGTCCCGTTTACTTTTATTATTGAGCCGAATAAAAATGGATCAAAGGCCTCCACTTTCATGTAACATTTACCTTAAATAATAGAAGCCCGATGGAAATAAATAAATAAAAATAAAAATCGAAGCCCGATGGAAATCCAGAGGCCTTGGACTAGTAGGTCGAAATGCCGAGGCCGAAACATATAGTACATCCAAGCATAAAAGTTTATTAAATTAGCTATCCCTTATGAATTAATGCTATCCATCAAATAGTCCATCCAAGGCAAGAATTAGAATAAAATAAAATAAACGACCCGTAACTCTTACAGGAATGATGTATAACATACCTACTTATATATATGTTCATTGTCTATACACAGAAAATGGGGAAAAAATTCAGGTGGACCGGGAAAAGTAACAGCATTTTGCCGAATTCACATGAGATATTCAGTAGGGTGTTTGATTAAACGAGTTTGGAGGTAGCATCTGCAACATGGATACGCTGTACTTCCATCTTCTTTGTTCTCTTGAGTTGCTTGGCTAAGTTGAGCCGTTCCTCCGAGTAGGGAGAGGGAATCTAGTCCAGGAAACGACCATGTCAGCAACAAAAAGGGAACTACAAGAAATACACAGGAAGAGAGTGTGATAGAATGACTTACCAAATATGGCATGTATCTCTTGATTGCAGCAAACATGGCTGCATGGCCTACAGCAGAAACCTGATAAAAAGAATAAGGCTAAAGGTCAATTACATTCCTAGTTTATGTCAATTATGTATTGGATACACACAAGACAAAGCAATGCATTTGCGATGTTGATGTCTTAATTCTCAAATGATAATGATGTATATCAGGAAATTTACTCGTGCTGTTGAAACATTACCAAGATGCCGGCTTTTGTAGTAAGTGTGTGCCTTTAAGCAATGGACATGACTGTTATGACAGAAATGTAAGAGTAGATTGCAAAAAACTTCTAGTAAACTAACATGTTAACCTGAAAGTGTACTGCAATATCATTATAATCTTATAAAAGTAGATAAATTCAAAGGATTGGCCTGAAACTAGCTTACAGGAAGTAGCATTAGTATTGTTATAGGGATAAGTGTGGCAATGTCAGAGAGCGTCCTTCGCATCTTCCTGGTTTCCCGTTTTGTGACTTTATCGCCGCATAATTTCTTCACCATAAACCTCAATGTGTCCGAGATGTCTACAAAGAGCAACTGAGTACCAATCCCCACATCCTACAACATAAACTTTAGGTTTCAGATTAGCGAGCACCATAATTGAACACAGTAGACACACAGGATTACTGGACTTACAACACTGGCAGCAACAAGCTTCATAGCTGACTTTTTGAGAAAATTTTGTTGGACAGACTTTGATGCAGCAGTATGATCCAAATCAACCATGGTTTCAGCTTGAGTACCAGATGAGCTGGTGGCCTGTCATTCTTAACAAATTATTCATGGTACGATCATTGAAGGGACTGTAAGCACATATAGTGATATTTGCTTATCAAGAAAATTCTTGAGGGCAATTTGATAACTAAAAGTCAGGAATTTATCAAGAAATGTTTCCTCTTCTCTTCTATTTTCTTGTTAACTTCTTCAGAAAATTCTCTTACTCTTGTCAAGGTTAACCTGAGGAATCATATTAATTCTCAACAGAAGGCAACAGAAACTTGGTAGTAAAGTGGTATGTATAAAGAGGTTTGCTTGTTTTTGCCCTCTGTCTAATACTTGCAAGTAAATCATCTGCTTGGCTTATCATTTCCTTTCATTTTGTAATCAACATAGCATGCATTCGCTCATTATCAGAAAAATTACGCCACTAAAGTCTCAATTAATCCACCTAAAAAGCCACACCTGTGTCTCCAGAGAAGCCTGTCGATGTTTCTCTCTACTTCTCAGTTCATCCGGTCGCTGCTGTGCTGTTCCCTTAATCAGAAAAGGTGGTGTTGAATTGGGTCCATTTCTTTCACCTATTTTAGGCAGGTCACTGCTTGAGAAAGTTAACAGAAGAAACTTTACCGTCAAACCATAGACATGTTCTTATTCGTCTGAATTTTGCCAATTTATCTGACATGGCATCCAGCAGACCTAACTTACCTTGTTCTATCATAAGTGGCCCAGTGGTCTTCCAGACACGTTGATAGCAGGCCCTGACTAAGGACAGAAAATCAACTCTGAGCCCTGATATCAGTGTAGAAATGCTGAAAAAACCATCATAATGGAGTGTTCATCACCTCTGAAGCAAGAATTCTAACAAATCCGGATCTAAGGTTTGCTGTGTTGAATTGCTATAATGAGCAAATCCTGAAATTACATCATAGCATACGGTAAAAACAGTGTAAAAGATAATCTCCTTTTCTGCCTGGATGGGATGGTATTTAGATCTCCTCCTTTCTTGACATAACTGGCAGTTATACGCAGCGAAAAAGTCGAGCCATCCAATTTCATCGATAATTACCTGTTGACAAAAAACTTGAGCCACCTTGTTTTACTATAATGTTGTCATGTCTTCGAAGCAAACTCACCTCCATTAAGAGCTGATACACCGACAGGGTTGAAAATTCCGGATATATGAAGAGGATGCCACACTCTAAGTAACTGCAAACATCAACTCCTGTCATTCAACAATTAATTAAGTCAAAGTAAAAAAAAAAAAAAGAGTAAAAAAAGAAAGGCAGATAGAGTATGCCTGAGAAAATCTTGTATTTGCTCATCGATCTCCTTTATATTGTGTCTTGACAAGAACAATCTTGATTCTCTTCCTAAATAAGCAAATAGAGCGAGAGTAGCCAAACTATTTTCTTGAACCTACAAAACCAAAAGGACGGTGTATTCCTGGAATATGACTAACAACGGATACCAAACAAAATAATTCTGAAAAAATGCCTCTCATGATTTTAGAGTAAAATTCTCTATAAATGAGGAATCTGGACGGGGATCTAATTCTATTTATCATCTTCCACTGCAATTGAAAATTTTTGTAGCTAGATACAAAATTTAAACTAATTGCATGCTGGAGAATCCGAAGGTGTAAGAAACAAGATGGAACTTGCTTAAGAATGTGGGAAGAACCTTGTCGGAAAGATCATCTCTGGCTTTAATGACACTCTCTCTTCTGAATGCAGCAGAAAGTTTTTCCTGAACCAGTCCAATCCAAAATTCTATGTCTTCAATAGTCTTACTCGGAAGGACCTTACTTCCAAAATGGGACAGGAAATCCTCCTCAAATCCAGCCTCAGTCGCTAAGTGGTGCAATTTGTCAACAGTAACTTGGTTTTGTGCCATATTCATGAGCTCTATCATTGCATCTTCAATTGAATTTGAGAAGAAGGAACAAGAAATTCGCCCTGAACCTAGTTTCCCAATGGCAGCACAACAAGTGATGGCCATAATTGTTCCTGCAACACCACTGAGTTCTGTGCGTATTAGATTTCTCTGAACTGCCATGTAGACATGAATATGGTAATTTCAGAATATAATATTTAGGATTACTGTGCATCATTAAATTATACAATGAACAAACCTTCCAGCATATTCCACGGACCATTTCTTGAACAAAGGCATAAAGACTTCAGCTACCCGTGGAAGCTCCACTATTTGAAACCACTGTACCAATTTTGGGTTCCTTGCGGTTAGCTGACTTTCAATGTGGTCACGTAGAAAATCTGTATTTGGAGAGAGGCTGATGCACAAGGAAGAAGAAATGTCATAACATGGGGATGGCGATTCTCCTATAGAAAAGACAAATGAAAACTGCAATATGGAGCAGAATCTTGAAATTCAAAAAGAAGGTTGGCCGCACTTGGATGAAGAATTATGAATGTTCACTATTTTTCTTCTTACACAATGAACATGATTAGACGAGGCATACAAAGAAAAGAATATACATCGATTTGTGGCTTCGACAGATATACTATGTATCTCATGCATCTAATAAATAAAAATTTTCCATGCAGTCCCTTTTCTTACATCTTTTGAACAGGAGACGGGTTGTTGCAGCGATTGTGAGAAAGAAACAGTTCCACTTCTATTGCTGCTTTTAGTAAAGCATATGCTGCAACCTGGATGAGAAAACCTGTAAATCAATTTATCCCGTTCCCCTCATTTACCACAAAGTTCAAGTGCTTCAATATTTGAATTAGAGAAGTATACTTCTAATTTGATGTAGATCACACAAGCGGATTGTCAATGCACATACAATGCGTAAGGTTAATTGTCCAGTAAAAAATACTTTCTCATCATTTGTGTGTGCACACTACATATACATACATATGGTATACCTGATATGCAATGTGTTTATGCCAGGCATGGACGTCAACTCCATTCCACGCCATCGCAACTGCTGGCCCAGTTCTAGCCAAGTCAAGTGTCTCTATTCCAACCGAAAAGCTTCTGGCAGTTTCATGCAACACCCGTACAAGATGATTCACCCGATTAAACTCCATTTGTTTATGTTGAGACTTGCCCAGAGAATACTCATTGTCTGAAATGCTTTCACCAGAATCCGCATTAGTTGCCGTGGATGAAAGTGCTCCAGGAGGAATCCATTTTGACAATGATATTTGGGATGCCGATGCATGTATGAGTAGAAATTGCTTTGTGAGGGCATTCTTCGCCAACCGACGCCTCTCCTGCTCACTCACATTTATTTTGGATGGTGAAATAGTCTTGAAACTTAACCTATCCTCTGATAGAACAGCTTTTCTGTGACAAGAGAACAAGGGTTTCAAGATCTTATTCCAGCATTTGAACAGAAATGAAAACTGTGAGTTCATGTTTCCATCCTCTGGAAATTCCTACTGGTTTTCATTCCCTTGAGTGTATGGAAAAACCCAATTCTGGAATCTTCCAAATTCATTTGAAATCTTGAATCTCACCAATAACATTTTCTGAAAATGCTTAGCCCAAAACTCTGAAGTTGAAAAGACCTATGATTTCACTTCAGAACGCTGAACCTATATCCTATACATATCCCTGAAAGAGTTGTCTATTTCCACTGAATTTTTCTGTAGAGCATTAGCAGCAAGCATAATTTCTAATTCCCAAAAGCATGGGTTGACTTTATCACTATCTTCGCTGAATCTACACTTAATGAAGTAAAAACAATAAACACATTATCATTGCTTGCGTGTGTGCGTGTGGAAACAAAAAGAGGAAAAGAGCTTACGGGTTGCAGAAGTTGGAGGATCGTAGAGAAAAGTAGGACGCCATGGAAATAGAGAGGGAAAGGAGAAGGGGTTTGGTGGGCTTATAAAAAAATGATATTCAAGCGAAGACATCGAGGCAAGGAAAAAAGAAAAGATTAAACAAATCAAACCAGAGTTGAATAAGATGGTATTTCAAGCGCAACGTCATAGAAATTTGCTCCCACAGCCACCACCAAAACCATCGGCTCCCAGTTGTTAATCCATCGTTTTCAACCATCCTTGGACTGATTTCCCATCAGAAGTATCATCACAAACGTACAACGTTAATTGCTTCTTTCCAGCTGACATATATTCTTATCCAGTTTTCTTGGTTTTATACTGCAGGATTGAACTGCACTAGTTGAGTTGCAGATTGGTTTGAACGGGTGAGAGGGTTCAACATTGATCTGAAACATTGTGGAAAACATTATTCCCTCCTCTTTGATGAGACCCTTATTGAATCATAAGCCTTTTCATCCTTTGCATTAGAGGGGAGCAGCTATAGAGGATCATTTCTATATGATACATACAATGATCTATTTCAAATAAACCCAAAATGATTTCTTGATATTTTCTTGATTTCTGAAGGTAGACATAAAAATCAGATGTTAACAAAACTAACTTGCCCTGTCTTGGCTATAACTCTCATCTTTCTGCCATAACAGATGCTAAGATTGAAAGGACGGGCCAGAATGTGTATGGTGGAATAGTATTGTGGAACTCTGGGATAGAGGTTTAAAGTTCATTGGCCGATGAGCTCTGTTTATGCCATACAAATACATTGGGAAAATGTTTTCAGTCAGCTCGCAGATGTACAGTTTGCAACTGTGGTGTCAAAATCTTCATTTATCTATCCTTGCACTCTCGCTTTCGTCTGCAGAAGCTTGTGATTCCTCATCCTTTCTAAATCCAAGTTCTGACATATCTTGTTTTGCCATCAAATTCCTGCAAAGTCCATTGTACATGAATTTATAAAAGTTTTCAGATTATCGAAGAATAGCTCAAATATTGAAGTGAAACAGGGGAGACTTGCGTTTTCACAAGTGTATAAACATCAAATTCATTGTTCAGTTCCAAACAACAGAAAGATCTTATGAGAAGATATATTAGAAATTGGGAGGTCTTAATCATCAGCTACATGAAAACTAAATAGTAAACGTGTGGTTTTTGTGTAGTAACAAGAATTCATGGAACCAGGTCCCAATTCCGCGTAACTGGAATCATGGAAGACCACAACTTCTCGCAGAAAGGAAACTTTGATAACCTCCATTAAGGAACCAGCAACTTCATCAACACAAGGATAAAAAAGAAATGTTCCTTCATAAACATATATTACATTGGAAAGTGCCTAAGCACAAAACAGAAAATTAAATCGACGCACTTACTTTTCCATACGGCATTCCAGGTACTTCTTAGAGAATTGTCTACATTTTTCGGATTTATGACCTGAAGTCTTAAGACAGTTAATGTACTCTTTCTTTTCCTGCAACGATAAACCTCAAGAAGTGAGCAAACAAATGCGTGAAAGTATAACTTAACAGAGTTTCACCAAACCAAACAGCTTAGATGTTTCGAGATCTTCTACACATATAAAAATGAAGCTAAGCTGTGATAGATCTGTTTAAAGTGGCTCTACCAGATCACACAGATGCATATGGTCCAAAGGGAAGACCCCTTTTTCAGGCGGCACTGGTCTTGCCCCTCTATTTCCACCAAATGCTCCCCCTAAGCATATTGAGTAAGAAATGATTATCAGGAAAAAAATAACAAGACATCTAACTGATATGTTTTTATAGAATATCAACATGTCATTGTACCAAACAGCTGGAAGAACGTCATCATCATTATACATCCCAACACTTGATTAAGACAAAAATTCTATATAAAGTTTCAATCTTGGGTATGCATTTGGCCAACTAAGAACTGTTCCAAATAAAGAAAAGAAGTAATGAATCTTAAAAACTCTTCCATTCGTAGAAACCCAGAAATATTTGGTCCAAAGCTTGTGAATCAATCATATTTCTGACAAAAAACAAAAGAATTATGAGAATAAACAAGTCCTAAATCCGATGAGCGGAAATTTAACTGCACTCCTCATCATCTACAAATTATCACCTCAATACCCACTCAAACACACCAATAGTGCAGTCAAATAAGTCAAGCACCCGGGTTCTCACATTTTCAAAGCCGATCAATACTCCAATAACTTCCCAAAATATATCCATTAATCAAACATTCAACTCAAACTTCAACTTAAAGACGACAAATTACACATAATAAACCCTAAACCCTAACTGAAACGGAGAAAAACACTACTTACCTGCACTCATTCGCCAATTTTTCAATCGCTTTTCATCAGAGGAAGTCGCCTTTTTTCTTTTTTTAAAGGTAATTTCTACCTCCATTTCTGAATTCATCCATTACTGGGCTTTTCCAATAGGCCCAAACTGGTGGGCCATACGTTATGATGTTGGGCCATTCCGGACCCAACTTTCAGACATCAATCTCATGGCCCATTCGGAAAGAGAGCCCAACGTAGTAAAAGCTTAAACGCTACCTAAAAATAATTAAGAATTGAGTTTTAATAGGTCAAATATTTCATGACCCGACCCAGATAGAATTTACATTTAATCGAAATTCCAATGTAATTAATCTAACTTATTCGCCTACATATACTGATTTCAGTAAATTATGTACTATGATATTATGTTTAGATTGAGTAGAGGTGCAAAATTGATTTTGGGCCACAATAGGTTGGGTTGGGCTCAAAAATTTTGAATTAAAGTAAAAATCATTTTGGTGTTTAAATTTCCACAATCTCCTGTCTTGCTTGAAATTTGGTGTGATTATTCATAAAAAATTATATATAACACCCCTTGATATTTATTTCTGTCCCAAAATAGAAACTTTCATTAGTCAAAATTTAAGGAATACACTAATATTAACAAAAAAAAAAATCTAATTAATTTATTATTGATTTAGAACAATTCACGCAAATCTTTATAACCAAATTAACCTTAAAAGGGTTCCTATCACAAGAAAAAACCAAAAAAAAATTTAACCTTATAAAGGTTCCTATAGGAAAAAAATAATCTTATAAGATTTAAAATATACATCCTCCCATGCATTAACATGTGAATATGTATAAAAATAATTTAATTAAAAAATATTTATTTAACCTACAATAAATCAATGAACGGTCAATATCAATGTATCTATTTTCTGCTAACATCAACAAGATCAACAAATTTTAACTAAGCGGGATTTATTTTTTGATCAAAAGCAAATAAATTCTAGATGTAACTTCACAAAGTACACAAAATTTATATATAATTACATTAATCATAGGAACTCTATATGTAATTGCATTAAACTTCAAAAGAGCACCGCATAGTCATCCCAAATAACTAAGTCATAAAAAATCCTTCTGACCCTTACCTACAATAAGTTGGAAATGTCAAATTAATTTTAATAATTGCTATTACTATATCATTAAAGATTCCCTCCCTTTATTTTTGACCCCACGCACATCATACACCGACCCAAGTTTGGAATCCAGTACTTCATACTCAGACCCAATGAGTTTCCAATCCAGTACTACAACGATTCGGCAGGGTTTCCCCAAGAGACCCAGCATGAACCATTGTCTTGCTTTCAAACATTTCAGGCTCTTTTCTCACAGCCCCAAAGCCGACTTCAGTGGTAAGGCAAGGAAACAAAAGGAGGGTAAAAAGGAACAAAAACCTGAAGTCTAAAACCTGAGCAGCAGGGGAACCAGTGCCCAAAATGAAGAATGTACAATTTCGATTAATTCATTATCCATTTACATAAACGAGCTTAGGATGTTTTCGTCCTCTGAATAAAAGTAAATCATGATTCAAAAATGGTGAAAGCAAAATTTCTGCATGCTGCTGCTAGAGAAACGTAATCCAGCTTACTCCAACCGAACAAATTCCAGGAGCTCATGTCAGCACATAACCAAGATCCACATCTGGACAGTAGCCACAGGATCAGGGCTGACCTCTGTGTTAAGACTTGGCCGGCAGAGTGCATGCACGTGGCTGCTGAATCACTACTAGGATTGAATCCTTTAAGCCTCCCTTCTGGGGCAAAGTTGGCTGCAAATGATAAACATTTCAACTGAGCCACTTGACAATGATTAATCAAAAGTAGATCTCAACTTTCACTCTGAGGAACTTTCAAGATTGCATGTAATAATCACATGGATGAGCAAAGCAAGACTGAAAATGGTTTTCAAGAACCAAGCTAGATGGGATGTGTAATTTGAGATGAATTCAAGGTCGGTTTCAGATTTCTACAGGGTCGTCACTTACCACCCCAATGTGCCATTCACGACTTCTGAATTCTTTGAAAGTCTGGGCATCCATTTCCTGCCATTATTAAATCTTAGTTAGATAAGAGTTTTATCGGGTGTTTTGACCTCTCAGTAGTAGGTCTTGTTCTCTCTTTGTTACTAAGGGAAGTTAACGGCAGAAGTTTAGTTCCACTATCACTTGTTACAGATACAGGTTTAAGGTTTAGATGCAAAACATACTCTACAGTTAAAATATACCCCATGTGAAGAGTTCAAAGTGGAGTGATTACAATGATTAGTATAAGAACTGAAACCCCGAACTTGTTATCTCGAAATTTGCATTAAACCAATAATTAAGGGTCCTCTCGAATAGCTTTACCTAAACAACCCTTGCGAACATTGAAACTCCAAGCATTAAGAATTCGAAGAAGACTAAAAGTAATCAGATTGGAGCCATGGGGTTTTCTCTAGTGCTAATCAAGTGATTTTAGACAACAAATCTTAGCATAACAATTATTTCGTTTGCATGTCCTGCAACTTGAAGAGAAAGACCAATCATTGGAAATGAAGGTGGTGTTTATTATTTTGTATTAGCTAATGATGTGATTAAAAGTATGTTCTGTACAGTTATGTTCAAGCATCCCAAGGGAGAGAAAAAAATCTCAGAATGGCCTTATATTGCCCAAGATTATATATGTTGAACAAAAACCAAACAAGACGCACAGTTACTTGCTATATAGCCACAAATTACAAAATATGAAAACTAAAAAGAGAAAAACCGTTGAACTCACAATGCTGTATATAGGAGGTACTCTCTCCCCATCAGACCTCAAAGCAGGCATAACTGAGAAACCAGGTGCCAATTCTTGAGACCTGAAAATCCATCTGCAGTAAAAGGCGGTAATCTATATTAAGCTACCCAAAGTTATCCGTATTTTGTTTTGGAGTACATAAAGATTTAGTAATTCATTACTTACCCAATGTACATGAAGATGAAGAACTGTGCCCACTCTCGAACCAACAACCGTATCCAATAACTCTCAAACGAATTATCTATACTAATGAAAATCTGAAAAGAAAATTATTTGTTTACTGCATAGCATAAACCAAATCCAAGATATGCTTATTGTTTTTATGCTCATAAAAATGTTCATACTGCAAGTTCCGACACAGCCACAACATGCATTGCACCTTGAAATTTCCTGAAACAATATGAAAACAAAAAACACTAGTCAGCATCTAGTATGTGACAAATACCTCAGCAACTCACATTTCTTCATATGACCTTAGAAGGCAAAGGTGCGAGGATGCTTACTTGAACATGATATACTTTGTGTAAACTGCATCATGCATCGCGTGGACATCCTCGTCTTCTATGAAGCTCAACTGATCCCGCAAAACCATTAAATTCTGGTATACATGGTTGAATATCACATAGAATAGAATGAGATAGTTAAGCAGCAAGAGCACCTGCACAAAGAGAGGAAAATTCTAAATTAACTCTGTTTTCCTCTAGTGTTCATGTCCTCATACAAAAACAGCAGAAATTCAGTTCAAACATAAAAATTACTGAACAAGCAAAAAACTTAACATAACGACTGATAAGGGAAAACTCACAGAGAAGTAAGGAATAGATGCTCTGTAGCCAACAAGAGTCAAGTAGAAGACACACCCCAGAGAAGCCATGGTTCTTCGCTCGGACAGCGACAGGCGATGGCAGGTGATGCAATATCCATGAGATATGAGAAAGAATGATACAAATGCCAACGTTTGAAATAGCACTCCCATTATATAGACTCCAAAAGACATCCATAAAGAGCATACGTTTGAATAAAAGCATGAATACCTGCAAGAACGAAAATCAGGTAGCATTTAAAAATAGTCGAAGAACTATTAAGCAGCTTAGCCAGGATACTTCATGATTATCATCACTTAGGTGTTAAATGATCTTCAAATAACTAGTTGATTTTCCAACTGCAGAAATATGCATAACACTATAATCTGTAAATAGAGAAAAGCGTACCAGAAGAGGAAAGATAAAGAAAGTTGCAAAGTCTTAATCCAGGGAACAGAGGCAAGCATCCATTGCAAATTATTCGGCTGTTCCAGTAAATAGGAGCACAAATTATACAGAATTAGCAACACAACCCATAATTATGAAAAATGGAAAAAAAAAAAAAAAACACCAAAACCCACTAGGAATTAGCAATCGAAAGTTTCGAAAAGGCAAAATCCCATGAAAAGGTGAAGATATAAAGAAATATCAGTACAACAAACCAATAACAATGTCATCTTTGAACTTCTTTTTCCCTCTAAGATCAGTTTCCTTTACTATTATTTAGGAGTTGGGTATATATGCACATAAATCAAAGGTTCCACAGAAGGGAAGAAAAAAAACCCCACTCGGTCGACTCCATAGATACTCTCTAAACACATTAAATGAAAAATAAGTGAAAAAGTTGGACCTCCAAAACAGGAAAAAATGCTAAAATTAATGTTCCAGTCACCTTAAAAATGCGAACATTGAAACAAGAAAACAAGTGACAACAGCACTGAAGCTTAGACATAGAAACAAGTCCAGAAAAAAACCACGAAATGACCTGAAAATGGCGGTTTCTGAAAGTGTTGAAGGTCCAAGAAACGGCGGACACAACCCAAATGATCATGAAAGTGAAGTAAATTGGTGGGAGTGGCTTGTAGGATCCATCTAAGCCGTCGTCAACGCCGGCGCCGGAGTATTCCATTTTCGACGGGATTTTTCGCAACCTAAATTTCAACAATGAGAATCGCGGAGCAGTTACTCTCAGTTTCAGAAAATGGCGAAGTACAGAGGAAGTGGCGCTCTGCGATATATATATATACGCATCCTCATGCGTGCACGTGTAATTCTGTATGACTAATCCTTAACATAAAAAAAAGAATAATAATAATATTAATCACGATCGTGGGCCTCGAAATACCGAATTTACCCTCATGTAGCTTTTCTGTTTATTTTCAGAGGTTTTCCTTTTTACTCTTTTTATTATTTGGGACTCAATAAAAAAATTTAATTTTTTACCAATTAATCAATATTTTCAGCTATGATCGAAAATTTTGATTTTTGTCATAATTAATATTTTAGCCTGACGTGTAGAAACAACCATTAATGGTTGTGGCAAGATCCTGGTTAATTTATACTTGTCATGATTTTTTCTTTTAACTATAGTAATTAACTGCGACGAAAAATCATTTTTCTTCTAGTGTATTCAAGTTTCGTGTTGGAGATATATTATTCTAAAATATTTATAGTTTATATTCTCTTTATGCGTTATTTTACAAATACATTTATTTAAATGTGTGGCACGCATTAATTAGTTTAGAAAAGTATAATAACTAAAAGATATATGATTTTCAGTTTATTTATTTATTGTTATTATTTATTTTACTTTTACTTATTTTGTACATGTCTAAAAATAAAATATACTTACAAGTATTCTGAATAATTTTTTTATATTTTTACAAAATACAAAATTAAGTATATTTTAACTAATTCTTATTTATGTTCTAAATAAAAATTCTAAAAAACACTAACATACTTATCTCTATATTCTTCTCTCTCTATTTTCTTTCTTTTTTTTTAAATAGAACAAAAGAAAATCTAAATTTATGTATTTTCTCAATAAAAAAACAGTAAGATACTAAAATACTTGTGTGCAGAGTACGGAGTTCTTGAGACCGGAGGGCATAAATGTAAAACTAATAAAATAATAAAAGCATTAATTAATGGGTAAAAAGAATAATTTGAATGAATTGAAAAAGAATGCAAAGTTGATGGGGCAGAGTTTTAGGGGAAATGCAGTTGTTGCAACTTGCAAGTGCATCATGTTTTCATGCCATCCTTTAGCCCAACTCATCCATCACAACACCAACAGAAACGCTCATCACAAGTCAAAACTTCATCCCACCAACATTAACTCTTCTTTCCCCAACCCATCCATCATCGCTAGTTTAGTTCAGATCGAATTTGACTGAAATCGAACCAATTATATCGATAGATGGACTACTTTTGTCATGTGATAGTATACAGTTTAGTCAAAATGATCAATTGCATAGCAAGTATATCACATTTGCTATATATAATTGGGTCTATTAACAATTACAGAGTCATGGATTTGGATTCCATCAATGTGTAGATGTAATTCGATTTTGATAGTAGTTATTGGTCTATTTTTATTAGTTAATTATAAGTATTTGATATGTTGTTATATATAATTGTAATAATTTAAATTTATAATATAATTATATTGGATTAAGAGAAAAGGAAAGAGAAGATAGATGTGGAATTAGGATGAGTAGAAGTACTTGGCTAGTTTTGGGGGAACTGACGCTGACCTTGAAAACCGGGAAGACTGTGAATAAGTTGGATGGGAGATGAGATTAGGTGAACAAACTTATACGCAAAATTAGCTTCTTCATCAGTCCCACTACCCACCATACATATAAAAATGAGCAGGAAAAGAGGGTTTGATTGATGATGTCAACTGGTAATTACAAGATTAGGCCAACCTAATTCTCTTCACTTTTATTTCTCAAATTAATAATATCTCACATATGTTAGTGTTATTTATACCAAAAATATTTAATTATTCAATCCTGTTAATTTCTTTGCTTTGATGAAATGAAAAAATAAAATAATTATTTAATTTGATTTGAAGATTCCTTGCAATGTAGGGCTAAGGTCCAACTTTTCATATGGGCTTTGGGGGATCTCAAGCCCAATCATATCATATAGTTCATTGACTTTTAATAAAACTGGCCCACTTGTACAATACCCACAAAATTGATTGATTAGAAATTTACAAGGGTGTTAAGTTGGATTTCATGTTTGCTAATACCCATCACGGGTATGATATGAATTCGAATTCTATCAATGTATGAGTATTGATTTATTTTAATTATTGGTTATTAAATCAATTTATGATATAATTATAATATATTTATTGAAAAAATAAAATATGTTAGACGTATATTTTAAACGTAATATAAATATCTACACGTCATGTAAGGTGAAGATTCATATTTTAAGATTTAACTGTGCATAATTTTTTTTATTTTTTAATAAACCATGTGAAGTCGTCCTTGAATTAACAACTTCACATGTTCTTTTTTCTTTTTTTAATAAATCATGTGAAGTAGCGACTTCATATGGTTTTGTTTTTGTTTTTAAGTGTTTACTTAATAATTAATACTAAAAACCTTAATTATTAGTTACAATAATTATTTTATTATTGATTAATATTGAATTTAATATTTTTATTAATGTTGTCTACCAAGAATTAGAATTTATTTTCATAATAAATCAATAATGAATTTAATAGTTTTACAATGAATTTTTTATAAAATTTAACTAAAATATTAAATTTATTATTGAATAATAACTAAATTTATTTTTTAAAAAATTACATTAAAATAATAATTATTTTAAAAAAATTGGCTAGCATCGTTACTTCGAGTTTAGTTACACAATACACTTGTTGTCAATTCATTGTACATAATGTTAATAAAAACACATTATTATTTTTTTCAATTATTTAAACACGATATTAATAAGAATACTAAATTCAATAATTAAATAATAATTAACAATTACTTTTTATTAAAAAAATATTCTAATAATAATTGTTTTGAAAAAAAAATATTGGTTGGTGATTATTATTTTGAGTGAAGTCACACAATAAGAATATTTTTAATTTCTTATACACAATATTAATAAAAATATTAAATTTATTATTAATTAATTATTAAAGATTTATCATGAATTTTTAATTAAACACCCATTAATTAAAAAAAAACAAAACAAACCATGTGAAGTTGTTACTTAATATTAAAGGAAAAAAAAAGCATGTGAAGTCGTAGCTCTGACTGACGACTTTACAGTATTTTTTTAAAAAAAAATGTGCAAATTCTCATTTTGCAGAATTTTGAGGAATTTTGATTTATTTATTTTAATATCATAATAGGGGAGATGAGATAGGGTAGTGAATGAGAAAAATGTGGAAAACGAGACAAGAACAGAAAGTACATGTACTGAAAGCAGGACCAAGGTACAATCAATAATGCAGCAAAGCAGCCCAGACTAGCTTCTGCCTACTACATCTTTTCATGCCATGCTACATTTTAGTACCTTTATTTGCTTCCAATCTACATTCAATTAATTTTTTATTTCGAATTCTATACTATGCTCTATTTTTAAATAAAATATTAATATATATTTATATTATATAAAAGATGTAGTAAAATTTAAATTATAAACTTCAATTTATAAATTATACCAAACTTTTTTAAAATTTGACATATTTACGAATACCTTTTTATTTTTTGAAAAATTAAAATATCCCATAATGTTTGATGAAGAAATTATGTCAATTTTGCCTTTGTTATTATTTTTTTAAGTTAAAAATTTTAAAATTAAATGAGTTGGATAGAAAAAATTGAAAAATTATATAAAAAAAATCCCCAAGGTCCATAAAAATAATTAAAAAAATGAACAAATAAAAATTAGAGTTTGGAATAAATATACTCCTCTCCTCTGACGTTTAGTGTAATTACACATAAACTCCTTATAGTTTGAAAAAAATACCCCTATTACCACAGATATTTGAAAAATTATGTCTAATACCCCTGATGTTTGAATTCGTTTAATATTAGTAAAAAAAATTATATTTACCCTCGATTGACTTATTATTAACTTATTACAGATCAAACAAATTTTATCTAACTAAACTACCCTTGTATACGTCATTGCATGCATTAATGTATAACAATGTATAAGAAATTATTAAAAAATTTATTTGACCTATAATAAGTCAACAACAAATCAATCGGGGTAAATATGAGTTTTTATATTTTTTTTATAAATATCAATAAATTTGATGAATTTTGACTAACAAATATACTTATTTGATAGATAAAAGCAACTTAATTGATACTATATATAATTTTACAAACTATATATTTTTATGTGTAATTACATAAAATTTCATGAGAGTCGAGTAATTATCCCAAACTATAATCAATAGTCCACAAGATCATTTTGATTTGTTAACCACAAAAAATGAATAAAAACATAACGAGAACCAATGAATTTGGACTATAAACCTAATTATTAGATAATTATTAAAATTAATAGAATAAACATAATTTTTTAAATAACAAATTGAAAAAGAATTTATTATCGTATTAAATTTCAATAGAAGTTGTTGCGATTCACCATTTAAATTATGTAAAAATTATTACAAAACGAACACGGTACGTATAGTACAAAAAATTGTTTATTAGACGAAATTTTAGGTCTGAAAGCGTCTCAATCATAGGTGGTAATGAGGAGCTCATTTTAGTCATTTCATGAAGTCGTAGTCGGAAACGTGGAGCTCGGAAATTGAATAGTGTCACTGCAACGGACAAAAATGTAAAAATAGACACCTCAACGGACATATTTGTGTACGTGGGCGATGGAGACCTGCCCTCTCCCCCTATACTTCCTATTATTTTTAATATTTTTTTTATGCAAGAAATATATTATTACAGTTAATTTATTTTTCACACAAATATATAATATATTTATATTAATACGACATGCGATGCATTCTCGATCTGATTTTATCACGCACCCAAAAAAAAAAATTATAATAATTAGAATTAATTAATATTTGTCATATTTTGTTATGCGTAGAATACCGCCTAATGGTTTTTAATTTTGATTTGGCATGATTTATAGAAACAATAATTAATATTTATTATACGTTCATGATTAATTGTATTGATCATTTTTTTTTATCATAATGAAAAGTCATTTGTTTTTCGTGTTAATTTTATTATTTTATGCTGAAAAAAAAAACACATGTTTAAACTCTACAAATGTGAAAACTTTTCATTTAGAATCGATGTGGAATGCATACCCACCTCTCAATATTTTGGCAACTCTGCTTATGGCATAAATTGTGTACATGACATAATAAAAATGTTAGGAAATAGCATTAAATAATATGACAAAAGTGTGTCACCAAACGGATGCTTTGTTTCTTTCAAATATTAAATACTTTTCTTACCTAGACTGGGACAACCCTACACCACCTTAAGAACGGAATAGAATTTTGCAGACAAAAAAAACTAATAAGAAAGAAAGAAAACTGTCGTGGAATAATATTTCAAGAATTAATGAAAAAGGTAACTTCTTTTTATGGTGTAACATTTTGTAGATGCAATTTGATGGGCTTCCAGGCTTGCATTTTAAATGGAGTCACGGGCCAATATAAAGTTTTAAAAAAAATATAAGATATTTATTTTTAAGGTAAATTTATGTGGACACCCGTAAAATTAAATTTAATTTTTATAAATTAAATTATAATTATATATTTTAAAGTTTTCTCCCGAAAGTTATATTTGTAATTGTGTAAAAGTACATGGGAAATTACATTGACAATCTCTTGCGAGTTTTATATATAATATTAGAAAAGGCAGCGAGCGGTACATTACATTGATAACCCACGGTGGATGTATTTGAAATTTTACAAAAAAAATAAGGGTGTTTGTGTAATTAAATTCAATTTTAAGGAGTGTCGATGTATTTACCCTAATATTTAATTTCATCACCTTTGGGATAAAATTGTTTTGAAGTTTTCAAAGTAAATTTCGTTATTTGAGTATTTTTAAAATCGTAATTTGCATTTTATATTTAGAAACTTTATTTTTTCAAAAAAATTTGACTAAATTTGCAATGTGAGTTTATTTAAATTGATTGGTAATAAGTATGACACTAATGGAACAAATAGGGCAGTGTTAGATTTCAACTCTAACATGCCCAAAACATAAATAGGGCAATACTATGATGTGATATATGTATAGGGAGTATATTATTATTATTAGTACCAGCAATTCTTAAAATAGTGAATAATTATAAGTAACTCATTTTTATTTAAAAAGTTATAAAATACCATCTCCTGAATTTAATATCTGTGTAACAATTGGTCTATTCTATTAACTTTTTATCTAATTTTTAGTGTAAACTGCCAAAATATCTTTTTAAATTATAAATTAAATTTTTATATACTTTTTAAAAATTTATGAGATATTCTTATGAACTAATATTTTCAATGAATTATTTACTTTAATAATCCACCATAAGATTTTTTTATTTATATTTTCAAATATATTTGTTTGAAGAAAAAATCAACATAATAATTTTTGAAGTTATAAGAGTATTTATAATTAGAGAATGAGGATAGAGAGGAATTTATTTATATAAGTTAGGAAGGTTAGAAATTGTGAAAATGTATGGAATTATCCCCCAATCACTATCACACTCCAACGTACACTTGATAATTCGTGTCTTTAATATTGCCGGATTTTGATGTTTCCCCTTTTTGCTTCAAAAATCAAAACCACACACATATTTTTGCTTCTATCATATTCATATTCATACCTCAACTCAACTTACTCTCCCTTCTCCCTTCACTATATAAATTATAACTTAATTGCACCCACCTCACTTCTCATCCCTCCTCCCACTTTCTCTCTCTACACTCCATCTCCATCGTCCTCACCCACCATTCTCAGACCAGATATGCCTGAGCCACCACCCTGTTCAGCCTCTTCAGCTTCATCAGCGTCCTCATCCTCCTCCGCTGATAACCCGTGTCAAAACAAGTGCAAGAAAAGAGCTAGGGATAGTGGGAACAAGCACCCAGTTTACAGAGGCGTGAGGATGCGCAGCTGGGGGAAATGGGTCTCCGAAATCCGCCACCCTCGGAAGAAGTCTCGCATTTGGCTCGGAACTTATCCGACCGCTGAAATGGCGGCGCGGGCCCACGACGTGGCGGCTTTGAGCATCAAGGGAGACTCGGCGATTCTCAACTTCCCTCAGCTAACTGAGTCTCTGCCCCGCCCCGCTTCACTCTCGCCCAGGGACGTGCAAGCCGCGGCGGCGAAAGCCGCGGCTATGGAGGAGCTCAGCCCGTTGTGCTCTTCTTCTACGGCGAGTACTACGGCGTCGGATGAGCTCGGGGAGATAATTGAGCTGCCGAGTTTGGAGGGGCGCTACGACTCGACCGAGTCGCGGAGCGAGTTGGCGGTGGTTGACTCGGCGGACGGGCTGCATACGCCGTGGTGGGAGTTGGATAAGGACTTCTGCGAGTATTTCTCCGATGAGTTGGCCGGAGGTTGGGGGAGTTTGATTTCATGCAGCTTTGAAATACGGAAATGGGCTTGCTAAAGCGTGGACGTGTGCCTTGTGCTTTCTTGCTTGTACTTTAGATGTAGATGTCATGTACGTACAATTACACGTATATTGTACAAATTACGGTTTTTCCTCCAAAAATTATTTCTGCTTTTTTAAATTATTTTTTATTTTTGTGAGATTTAGTTCATCGATTACACTGTAAATATAAATGTATACATACTCAAAATATTTCCAGTATATATCTGGCAATATAATTGTGCTAATTATGCTATGCAGTCAAAATTGTATTTTATGTTTCATAATTAGCCTTTTATAATTTTAATTTTATTAATTCTAAACTCACCATATTGTATTTTATAATTTTAATTCCAAACCTTAATTTCATTAAGTTTCAACAAAAATAATGTTACTTTCCCTCCAGACTTAACGGAACTAGCTCGTGTGATGTGTGTGCTATTTTTATCATAAATTTAATAAAATTAAAATTTAAAAAAATTAAAATTATAAAATATAATATGACAAGTTCGAAAATAATTGGATCAAGGTCGGGAAAAAGCTAATTAATGGGATGTGAAATACAATTTTTTTTGGTACAAAGACAAACTCTGAAGTCCAACGAATAAGATCATGACATCCAGAATTTACGTAGCAAATGAAATCACGAGTTTAGTTAATAATAATTTGCTCCCATTAGAGAAAAGAAAAAAGCGTGTGAAGAAAATCCTTAATTATTGTTACACCTTTTTCCTTGGCACTAATTATGTCATAGTCTGTGGATTTTTGTCAAGACTAAGACATTTTCTTAGGATCCATTTGCATTTGACATCGACTATTTGTTTTTCCTGTTCCTTCTCCCATGTTCTAACACCTCAATTCTTCTCAATGTCTTCTTCTTCCTTTTCTTTTTTTTTTTTTAAACCTTGAAAATGTCATTTTCTGGTGTAATAAATATTTTTTTAGGATTACATTTTATAATCTGAATAATGATCGTTTTTATATTGACATTTATTTATTTTTTTGATTGACTTATCATCTCAACTTTATGAAAATATTTTTGTAACTAAGTATTTTATCGAAGAAACATCATATGCAGTGTACATGTGATATTTAAGGGTTATGCAATGTGATATTTTTTGAATATACACATCATATAATGATTTTCCAATAGAAAAATTAACAAAAAATGGGGTCATATATGACAAAAGGCAAATTTTGCAAAGTAGACAAAATAAAAAAAAAAAGAATATAAAAACGAGTATAGTTCAGATGGCAAAATACAATTTACCAATTTTTTTATAATACAATTCATTACATCATTCAATAAATTCAAATTTAACTGTAATACACTTGTGTTGTAATTAATGTATAGTTTAGAGAAAGTGACGAATCACATGTCAAGAGTATTTTACTTGCTTTTATTTGTTTAATTCGACCAAATTTAATTTGAGCAAGAAATTTTCAGAAATAGACATACACCAAATCAAACAAGACCTTAAACTTACCAATCAAGTATAAAAAAAAAAATACATACTTAAAACAAAACTACCTCTGTAGAAAATTTAGTCGCGAGTTGTAATTTTATTTCATTTATATTTTTAATATAAAATACATTTATAATTTTGTTTTTCTATAGAATTTATTGATTTTTTTGTAGATCGAATTAAATCTCGTAAATTTTACAATTAATTTATTTACATTGGCTAAATTTACATTTTTTTTTATTTTTTTATTCATAGAGTTGGTGTGTCATACATAGAATCAATTTTTACCCTTATGGCTTATATATATATATATATATATATATTAACCGACATGTGCTAAAAAAGTAATAAAAAGAATAGTATAAAATGATCCAACTCATGCAATTAGAATCGTATTTTTAATTATGACAGCTAGATGCACCTAAGTTGTCAAAACAAACTCGTTGGGTAATTATTTTTTTAATATGCGCTTTTGGTATATGATTGAATGATTTTGAGGTACATTTGAGTGATGATAAGGGGAAGATATATATGTAGGGGTAATGGGTAATCATTGTCGACATGCCCTCACCATATCCCTCCACGTAACTCATTTTACTTTTCTTTCTCCAAGTTTATTGCCTTGCCGATAACCACATTTTAATTAATTTTCGGATAAATCACAACCATCTCCTTAATATTTATTATAATTATAATTAATTTTTAATTATATAAAAGATCATAAATAATTTTTTTATTATTATCGATCATCTAACAAATACTCCTCGTGACAGTATATTGTAATGAATATTTGTTAAACGATCGTTAATCACTATTAAGTGATAATATTTTTTATTTTGTCACTGTATAATTATTAGTGACAAAAATTATACATAAAGTTGTCACTGAATACAATAAGTGAAGTAACGACATAATTAATATAGTAACAACTATTATTTAGTGTCACTAGGCTGCCACTATAACATGAATAATTAATTGTATTTAGTGACGACTTTATGCATATTTTTTAATCATTAATTCTTGCTAATAATAATTTTATAATAATAACAATAAAAAAAATACTAAAATCATGAAATTCATTATTGTGAGAAAACAAACTTTTCTGTCCCTTAATATATATAATTAATGACAATATTAAAATTTTAACTTGATTTTTTATGTCACCAATCTTTTAGATTTTTATAGTGAGTTTTATAGGGTATTTGTGGTTTTTCAACCAATAAGATGGTATATGTAATCACAATGAACTTCGGGCGAGTCCCCGTTGTAATTTACTCTTAATTTTTTAAGTTTTTCTTTATCGAGGTATCAAAATTAATTATTTTTGTTAAATAATAAATTTATTTTTTTATTTTTTGGAATATATTAAAATTAGAAAATTAAGATTATATGAATAAACAATAATATTAATTATTTGTTGATGTCATAAAAGCAAAGATTGAGATTGATGTGCTGAATTTTCCTGTTCAAGTTGAAAAGAACATTAGATGAAAAATAAGGAAAGTTTTTAAAATGCACTATTTTACCAATATTGGGAATTTCCTCACTCACTCTCTCTCTTTCATCACACACAAAAGATGCAGGAGACGTACATATGACGCTGAAATTATGTCAAATTTAATTATTTTCCAAGAAAGAAAAATACCTCCAAAAATCATGAATTTCGTGTTAAAAAATATTTTTTATGTTAATTTCGAGTAGTTTTCAAACTTATTTTAAAACGAACTCAATATAAATAATAATATGACGAGCGCAAAATCCAATTCAATCTCGCCCTTTTTCTTTTTTTTTGAAGTGGTAATTACATTGATATTTTAATAAATTAAAAGAATCATACGTTCAATCAATATAATTAAGAATAATAGAATGAATTACAATAAACTTACAGATTTATATTGATTGAAATAAACACCCGCACGTATGATGAGACTTAACTTTATTCATGGGACCTCTTCCTTTTAAAACTCTCCGAAACCCATATAAAAATTGATAATCATTATACTGCAGATTAAAATATCTACTAAAAGATATAATATGATATTTTCAATATTTTTTATTTTTTTAAATATTCCGAAAATGAAATCGTAGGGGCCCTTAAGATTTCTCATGATCGAGTAAATAACGTGACAAATAAAAGTAAGCTATCGTCTAATATATGTTCAAAAAAATTAAAAAGAAATTACTTTATTTATTTGAATAATTCTCACATCATTGAAGAGAAAAAAGCAAAATAAAATAAAATGTAATTTTTTTAAAAATAAAAAATAAAAATAAAAGATTGAAAAGAATGTGAGAGGCTGTGGTTTGTGCACGTTCCAATCAGTCGTTCTCACAAGTGCTGGCACTTTGGCTATTCATTTCAGACACACTCAACTAATTATGCGGCATTTGAAACCACTCTGAAATATCATTCACTATTTTTGTCCCTTTTTCCTTTTTTTTTTTAAGAAGGAAAATTATTATTATTAACATATAGTCATGAATAAAATATAAAAGTTTTTAAATATTAAGATTACGAAACTTTAACTTTAATTGATGTAGACAAACATCACACATTATGTAACCTCATTTCCCTGTCGATGTGTTTTTTCAGAACAAAACCGTTAGGTATCATTTCACATAATATCAATGTGATCGGCATAAAATTAAAGAAAAATTAACTTATTGTCAAAATACATATAAAAAACAGATGAAAAGAAAATAGATTGTTTGATTTTCTTATGTCGAATATTATAAATTGTATATTTTTTATAATAGTTTCTTGTCTTGTTTACTTGAATATATTTGATTATTTAGAAATATTAATGTCTTGAATTTATGTTTAAATTTTATCGTATTTTATTAAAAAAATAAATAAAAGAAACTTATTGAATTGACCTCTCTTATTTTTGTTTTTTAAAATATCCAAATAAGAAACAGAAGTGGACAAATTCACTTAACCATTGCAAATAAATTGTTAATTTTTCTATTTATGGATTTTATCTATTTTATTTATATATACTAGCAGATGTGACGCACTGTTCTTACATGCATATAATAAATAATATTTTATATTTTAAAATATATTATGAATAAGAAAAAGTATATATAAACCAACACATCAAATTTCTCAAAAAAAAAAGAAAGAAAAAAGCAACAAACAAAAAAATAATCAATTTAAAAATATTATTAATATAATAATAAAATTGGTGTTGCGATATCATAACCGCCGTTTATGAGAGAAAAAACTCTTTTCTTTTCGTTTACGTCGCCGTTTACGAGATAAAAAACTCTTTTCTTTTCGTTTACGTCCCTAATTTTTGTAACTATTGTGATAAGATGAAGTTTCACAAATACTGAGTCATGTGGTTCAAAACGTGCTGAATTTGCTTTTGGCTAATCATAACAAGGCTTTTTTCCGGCCAATCAACAAAGAAATGATGTTTCCATTCAAATTGTTGTCAATAATGACCACGGTTTTTTTATTAATTATTTTTATAATTAAAATAATAATTGTATTATTATATCATCATTTTAATAAATTAAATAATATATTGATATTCAATACAATTACTACGTTAATACAATAAGAACTGTGAAATAAAATATAATAAATTCATATAAAGTGAAACAAATGCCCATATATTTGGTGGGCCTCGAACCCCTGATCTCAAACTTATTTAATTTTAACCACTTAGATTTAAATATCATTGGTGGCTAGAACTTAATTAATTGTTAGGATTTATGGGTCACGTCAAGATTGCATGTTGAAAATTGAGCAATTATATTAATTAAAAAAATTATAGACTAATAATACAATCATTATTCTGAACTAATCAATGATATTTATATTTACTGTTAGAGATATTAAATATTAAAAGGATAATTACGCTCCTTCCATGAGGTTTAATTTTTCAAACCACATGGTATTTACGTGTAATTATATCAAATTTTAGAGGACGGGAGTATAATCATCATAATATTAAATGATTCTCGTCTCTAATAAATTAAGGTTTTAAATGATGCAATCGTTCAACATATAGAATACTTCTACTCAAGTAAATTAATAAATACACGATACAATTGAAAATTCGAGACTTGTAATTTAGAGGGTGTTTGGGGTGAGCTTATAAGCTTTTTAAAATATCTTATAAGATGCTTGAGAGTTTATAATTTCAGTTGCCAACTTATTTATAAAATCTTAATTAACTTCTTTAAATTAATTATAAATTTATCATTACTAACATCTTATAAAGTGTCCAAACACATCGTGAACTTATTTTTAATATAAGATCTAACATTGATCCTATAAGCTCTAAAAACATCTTATAAAATGTGTGATCAACTTATAAGATCTTTTAAATAAATCTAGCCAAACAACCCCTTAGTTTATTTTGAAGCGAAAGAGTGGACTATTATTTCTTAAATAAACATATTGCAGTCATCAATATCAAAATATTTATATTTAACAGCAACCGACAACTATAATAATCATACACTAATTATCAATATAAGATAATCTAATCAACAACTGTTATTAAAGTAGAAAGACACCTACAATTAAAATATAATAATATTTCACATATTGGTAGAATTTGAACTCATAACCTTAAAATTATGGGTACTCAATATTGCTAATTGACCGACACTTAATTTATTGAAAGGGAGAAACTGCAAATAATGGGTATACAGCATTCAGGACTAATTAAATCAACAAGTTGGGGAAAAAAACATTAAAAACAGTGAATTAGGAATCTTGAAATAACAACGTTTGTGTTGATAAATTATTGAACTTGCCAAACTGTTTTAAGATTCGCAGTTGCCGTAAAAGTTCTGTTTTTGATTTGTGTGTTTTCGACAATTATCATGTGTTTCAATAATTTTTTTTTTTTTTAATAATTCATTTGACACTAAGGAATTCAAACAATTCGGGCTGCTAACGAGGGCTTAATTCAGTAGTCAGATTGAAACATCATAATTAAACTTTAAATATTATAAATGTGGATGGTTTTTCTATTTTAATATATTTATTCAACATTTTATTATTATGGTAGTTACAATAGGCTCTTATGAGGTTTGTCGTAATTATAAATATTCACTTTTTATTTGAAAAATTACAAAACACTCCCTAAAAATAATGACCGTCTAATAAATACTCCTTCATCACAGCTTATTGTAAGGGGGTGTATTGTTATACGGACATTAATTTCAGGAGGTGTTTGTAATTATGATAAATCTCAATAGAGTTGAAAATGGTTTATTTTTGTCACTAATTAATTAAAAAGAATGTTTTATGATGGACAAAATTTAAAATTTATATAAATTTTTGCGACTTGATCATTTTTCTTTCAAATCCTAATAGGCTGGGCACAACTATACGTAATTAGAGAATTGAAAGTGTAAGTGTAATTCTAAAAGATTTTTTTTGAGAAAAATTATAATTTTATATTTTTATAGGGATCTAATAATAATTAATGAAAAAAGAAAGAAAGAAAGTAATAGGACAGACATTCTTGAAGGTTTTCAGAGTAGATTCGGTGACTTAAAATAATCCCAAAATTGATGGCATGTGAAATCTTGGCTTGGCTTTGAAAGTTTTATTTATTTATTACATCATTTTCAGAGTCACGTTCTAAATATTGTTTTTTAAATAAAGTCTTTGTTTTTATGTGAAGAAAAAAGTAGACAAGTCAAAACTACAAAATTTTCATACCAAATTGGAAGCTGTCACCTACACAAAATTGCTTTCTGGGAACAGCAAAAACAGCTCATTTTTTGCTCTTTATCTCCTTGTTTACATTCATTATATGCTCAACAACCAGATTTCAACTCATCACTCACATTCAACTCCACTATGTATGATAATCATTCATTATTATTATTATTATTTTGATGTGGTTAAAATAATACAATTCTTCTTCTTATTATTATTATTTAATCATGATTGATTGCCAAGATTAAAAGAAATGTTCGCATTAAATAGTTCTTGACCACAATCATGCAGTATTTATCTGTCGTAGTTGATCTTATGAGGTGGCTAAAACGGGTGAATAGCAATTTACCTCTCTGTGATATTAAAAATGAGCATATTAAAAAAATCTAGCAATTTACCCCCCCTGTACTTTTTAAAATGAAGTAATTTACCTCCTTGTATCATAGGGGGTGAGTTGTTGTATTTTAAAATATATAGAGAGGTAAATCTCTATTTATTTTTTTATAAGGGGATAATTTGCTCATTTACGATATCACAAGGGGGTTGCTTGCATGTTTCCCTGGCTAAAACATTAACAATTGCTTAAAGCCATGACGGAAATTTTTTCCATGACTAATAACTTTTGTCATGATGAGTAAGAAAAATATTTGTATCGAGTGTTGCCGCTTTTAGTGCATAAGAAATAAAATATAGACAATAATAAGTTTTTTTTTTAGTATTTGATCTAACCTCAGCACTTTTAATGCAATCTATCTATAAATTAATCATCAATTAATGCAGTGGATAATCATGTGTTTTGCACCTGATTACTTAAAAGATTTGATCATATTAATTCCTTCTAGAACCCTGTTGATATGTTGCACGATTAGTGTTACAAATGTTAAAGACTGTTTGCCAATATTATAATTTTTCTTTTTTCAGACAACTTAGTTGTAGGGTCATATATATATGTTCAAGAGATATATGTTTTCTTGAAAATAGACAATACTAACAACTTATGCATAATTAAATTAAATAATACCAAGAAACACAATGAGCATGCATGCATACCTCACTCATTCTGTTAAATCAATTAATAAAAATTCGGTAAGACATCATTGTCATGAAAAAAGAGAAAAAAAATAAAAAAACAAAGTAATTAATTAATTAAATTTCTTTTCAATATCCAAATTAATAGATATATTGATTAATGTGGCTTAACAAAACACCACAAAAGTTGCTAATAAAATCTAATTTAATTGACAAAACTGAGGCCTCGTGATTTTGAGATCATGGGTTCGGTCCCACTAATGATAATTATTGGTTATTTAATACATATTTAATATTAATAATTAATGTGTAGATTCTTTGAGTAAATTAATTATAATCATTAATGTCAAATATCAATGATTATAATAATCATACACCAATCGTCAATATTAAATAACTACATCGAGTCAACAACTACTACTAAAATAGAACTACACTTACTATTAAAGTAGAATAACATATCATACTCTGGTGGGGTTCGAAGATATAATCTTATAGTCATGAAGCCTCAACTTTACTAATTAAATTAGGCCCCGTTGGCGTGACTATTGATTTACACCAACAAAAAGTTGGTCGAAATTGAAAGGTGATTGATGGAGTGATTTCTTGTCAAATGCAACCGACGACAATTAGCAGGTAGGGCACCTCCATTAACTAAGTTTAATTTTCATTAGGGATCTTTGATTATAATGATTTCTTGAAAAGACTTCCATTTTTGAGCTGCAAGTCACCATATATTATAATTAATCATTCTCTTTTAACTTCTAGCTTTGATGTTCATTCTCTTGTCTCACTCATCTTAGGCCAAATTGCAAGACATCAATTTTATTTTATTTATTTTTTATGATTGATAAAATATTTGAGGTGAACCTTCTTATGTAATTAGTTCATTATTTTCAATGTAATTATTTAATTATGAGTCAATCAACTCCACGTAATTATTTATTGTCAAGAAATTGTAACGTTGTGTTTGGATTTTAAAACTTATAAATTAATTTATTGGACTTATTTGGATAATTTTAAGTTATATGGGATTCGAAATTTATTTAGAAACCTACTTTGATCGCCTGTAAAGTTTTATTTAAGGATATGATATCTGCATCTCTTGATTTATGGTCTATTTATATAAAATCACTCATGTTTTATAAAAAATTACATGTATGATCTATTCATCAAAACTTCAGCATCATTTACACGAACCATCCATACATTTTGAAAAATTAAACATATATTCCAAAAAAATATCAATATCACTGCACAAACTACCCATACTACCTTTTTGGCTGTCAGGAGTGGTATTTATTCAAAAAAATAAAAATGATTTGTGTAGATAAATCATAGCGCAGAAATGTGAAGTGATTGTTACTACAATTATATATTAAAAATACAAATATATCACTAATTATTTACAGTAACGAACTACATAAAAATTCTTGGCAATATTAACTTCTTTTATATCAAATTATGTCAAAAATTAGATTATTGTCAGTTAATTTATATATCTATTTTATTATTAAATGAAAATGCCCTTTTGTGTCCTCTCTAATTATATAATCTTTTATTTTTTTTTTAATTTTCTCCATCTTTTCATAATCATCAAATTGTCTACTCTTTTCAATATTCAGTAACTTTAATTTTTTTATAACATTTCTAATATCTTTAATTAAAATACAAATTTAAAAATAAAAATTGATTTAAATTTTTATTTATTTGACTATGCACTCTGATTTGAACGTGCCACAGTCATTAGTATATAACAAAATTGTGGAAAATGACATTTAATATTTCATTATAAATATTAATTTTTGTTTTAATTATTTGAAAAATCCCACTTAACATTAAGCTAATTGACATGAAGGTTTGGAAGATTTTATTTCACTATTCTGATGATTTTAAAGATTTGAAAGATGAGAGACAGAAGCAAAGGGACAAAGAGTAATACAAGCTTGTTTGTTTGAATGATGATCAAACCCTAATCGCCCCTCTTCATTACATTATGAGGAATCTTAATTATATTATCCTCATAATTACATATTGATGACTCATTAATCAAAAATAAAATTCATAATTATTTCAGTTAATGGGATTCTGTCTGGGCAATTAAGGTTGATCAAATTAATTAATAAGTGATAGTTAATGTAATGATAATGTACTTAAGCATCGTTTCTAAAAAGGGAAGAATTCAAACTGTTTGACGCGCAAATCATACTCAAATGTGTGTGGACAATTAATTTTAAATTTTTGAAACCAAATATTACTTTAAAGTGCAAATTCCTTAAAGTTGATGTGGTAAGTTAACATAAAATGAATTTTGATAGCAAAATAAAAAAACGAACATAATTCGAATGACAAACGTAATTTACTATTTATATTACTATAAAAAATATTTATTCTCACTCACAAATGACAATTTGAGAATCGTTTATACAAACTTTTTTTATTTTGTCGATAATATTCAATAAATTAATTCACTTTTTATTTTTAAATATAATGTATTGATTTCTATAACTTATTTTTTTTATAATATATTTTAAAATATAAAAATTATTTATTATATGAACGTGGATGGCAGAATGGCTAGTACAATCAAGTTATGGGCCACAAACAATGGCTAAATAAAGTAAGAAAATGTTATAAACTATTGCTTTCTGGGCATGGACTGTTATGGGCCATTAGGCTGAATCAAGTTGTAAGGGATAATCATTTAGGGCCCAAATGAAAGCCCTAAAATCAAAGCGTTCGGCAGATTACCCCTAAAATCCAGTTCGCAACTGCCCCAAACTCATCAGTAAGCGGTGCTTGCACTCGAGCGTGACAGCCCGGCCGCGTAATTCCGGCGGTTTCAGTTCATTAGGTTCCATTGCTCAGCTCCTCTGCTGAATATCTTAATTAATTGGGATTCTGTTGCTGTTCGAGAGACCGGTGAAACGTAAATTAGTGGGGGCGATGAAGTCTCCAAGATGGGGTTATTTTCGGATTATTACCGGTACTATACTCGGGGGGATTCTCGGATTCTACTGTATGCACCGCGCTGAACTCAAGTACAAGGTTTTATCCTCTTCTCTGATCCAAACTCTTTCTTGTTCTTTTTCCATGATCTGGGTTTCGTCCTCTTTTGAGTTGACGTTTGTGTTTACGTTTGAGCAGGAGATGTGGAACGAAAGATTGAGGAAGTACGAGGAGGAACTGAATAAAAGGAAGAATCAAGAGGCAGCCAATGAGTTTCAGGAGTCCCTCTAATATTGCCCTTTTTGTTCCGCTTACATTCTGTGATTTCTATGAGTTTTTCTTTCTTGTATCTTTTACGCATTCATCACTATTATCAAGAATGTCGGAAATTCTGGTGTTGATGTTCCAATTAATAATACATAATCTGATGAAGCCATTGATGCCCTGCGCTTAGCTTTAAATATTCAAGAGAGTTTGATCATATTGACAAATTCTGCCCAAGATTTTGTGTTAATTTGCTGTGCAATCCTGCTTATACAAATAACACACAATTTCTCCTGTTACATGAAAAGGATATTTCATATATGTAGCAGGATGCCTCGTTTTCGACTGTTCTGAGGTATATAGTTTCGTAATTAGTCCTGCAGGTGTTACACTGACTTAGTTAGATGAATGACACATAACCAGTCGGCCAGCCGCCGTTAACAATAAAGTTACCTACATGTTAAAGGAGGCAGAAGCAACTACATGAAATAAAACCAGTTCTTGCACAACCAATAATGATCGTCAACTCTAAAGCTACCTACATGTTGAAGGAGGCAGAAGCAACTATATAAAAGAAAACCAGTTCTTGCACAACCAAGAATGATCTTGCTCCAGAGAACAGTGATGGTGCAGGGGGTGCATCAGAGGACTGTGATGGTGATTGAGAATTCTGGTGGAGCGGTATCACCTCGACTGTCACTCTTTGCCCGTTTTTGCAGTGATCTGGGTCGGCACTCACGAAATATACCAGACCGAGTTGCTGCAGTTTGATCACGGTGTTGCCGTCATGGAAGAATGAGATGGGGTGGCTTGAGTTGCAGTGATAGTATCCCCATTTGTCCACCACCTGCACCGTATCATTCTTGTACTCGAAACCTATAGGGGTTAAAGAATTAGGGCTCCGGTAAAACTGGAACACA
>NC_026147.1:8241664-8254561 GCF_000512975.1 Sesamum indicum
ACAATACATAGAACAATGACAAGAGTTGCATGTAAAGAGACAAACTTTTAACTTACGGAGAGAATCTCCAATGTGGAATTTCTTGGTTGCAGCCCACCGGCTATACATTTCAGTTTCATTGGCATTGGGCTGTCGCCAACCCTCATTGCCACCAACCTTGAACTCCTCCGCCGTGGTTGCCGGAGCAGAACTTGTTATGACCAAAATAAACAGAGTGGCAAAGCAAAACCTCATAAATGAAGCCATGTTCTCAATTCTCGCAGTATTTTTGGACTTCGACCGAGGTATTATCGTAGTTCTAGGATTGGACACAGATTATATAGAGGTGGGGGGGTGGACTGGAGATGATCATGGATATTCAAATTGGAGAGTAACTGGCGGTAGACGTGGTGGTGCATGGCGGTTAATGGTGGTTAAGGGATTTGGCAGAAGCTATGTTTGACTTGGTCTAAGCCCAGACATGATTATCTCACTGATCCATGTGGTTGGGCCATCACTATTTAATGTTTTGGGCTTTTGTCATGCAGTAGCCCATTTCTTTATAAATCATAAATGGGCCCTTAGTCTCATATAAGTTTAGTCAGAAATGAAATTTACCCTCCATCTATTTGAAAACAGAAAATCAAATTTTTAAGTAAAATTTAAGATAAGTTACAGCCACCTCTCCTAAAATTTGATATGATTATAAATACTCATTGTTGCTTGAAAAATTATAAATATCTCATAATTTTAAAATCCGTCTAACAACGAGCGTCTTCTGTTAATTTTCATTAGTTTTTTTATCCAATTTTTCTATTGAACTAACCAAAATATCTTTTTCAATTGTCAATTATAATTTTATGGCATTTTTTTAAAAAAAAAATGAAACATTATTATTAACTAATATTCTCTATGATATATTTTATTTTACCCATCTTAATTTTTTATATTTTTCAAAAAAAATCAATAAGGATAAAATATCAATGTCCACTTACCGTCTAGGAACATAATTATTTTATTTTAGGGGGGTATTTATTTTTTTTTTAACAATATTAGTATATTCATAATTACACCAAATCTCAGAGGAGGTAGTTGTAATTTACCTTAAAATTAAATAAACTAAATTAATTATGTTCTGGTATTAATTCGCTAAAAACACTTTTGTTGAAATTAACGATTGTCTGACAAATACCATCTAGAATAAGTTGTCATGGGGAAAATTTTAAAGATGTATTTGTAATTTTTCAAATAATAAAAATATTTATAATTATAATAAATTTCAAAAGAGCTCATCGTAATTTCTCCTTATTATAATTTTGTATAATTGGTTAATTTCATTAAATAAATGGATAGTGATTTTCTAATTTTTTTGAATTTTGACTCAATAGATTTCATAACATTGGGGTGTGATTTTGATTTTTATTAAAGATTTTACGATTTATCTTGGGGGATTTATTAGATTAATATACATATAAAGATTTATCAAATTTAACTAACTGAAATAATTAAACTTCTTATGAAGTATTTTATTAAAAAATTAATTAAAATTTTAAATTTATTGATAACGTTCTTTTTTATCTTTATTTTTCCTATGTAATTTATTTGTTTATTTTTTTAATTATGAAGTTATACTTAGAAAGTATATTTAATTATAGGAAACTGATTCTTCAATTTTGTTGGATAATTTGATTAATGATATTAATAATTAATAATACAAAAAACAAGAAAGTTTCGATCGGTAGCCGGCAGTTAACGACCGAAAACAGTAATTCCTCTACGGTGTGCGTATCTCCAATTATATACAGTTTCACGTAAATGGCGTTCTGAAAACCACTTTTAAGTGAAATTATTATCAAACAACTGAGACCTCGATAGTGGACAGAACTCTCCATTGAAGAGGGTCTCTGAAACTCTTCTTCGCTATCGGACGGAATTCGAATCAGAAACCCTTAAAAACTTAAAATCCTCACTGATCTTTTTATTATCACAATCATCAAAATTTAATCCCTAAATCTAATTTTTCCCTTCCCATATTTTCTCGAACTTCCCGAATTTCTAATTATCAGCTGGAAAAATGGTATCTTTAGCAAAATTGCTCTATCATGATTCATCTTCCTACACCTTTGGATCAATGGGCCTTGCCCTAGCAATGTCGCTCCAGGGAATGAGTTGGAAGAGTAAATACAGCAAAATCCGCCGTCGTTTCTTGTGTGGGAGCTTGAATAGGCTTTTCAGTAGTTGTGGTGAAATTGAATGAGTTGTTTGCTTGGAACTGGGGATGGGTTGGCGGATGGGAGTGGGTTAACTTGTGATGAGAGTTGCAATGAATGCGAATCCAGGGCTGGTGCCAACTTTTGATGATTATCGAGGATTTCAGGAGGTAATTAATTTAGTGTTTTTGTATGTGTTATGAATTTAGTGCATTTTGTTTGTTTAGGTAGGTGCAAATACAGATAGGATTGCTATAATATGCTTTTGTTTTCCATGGATTATGTGTAGTATCCATTATTGTTTTTCTTGCTCGTATGGCGAAAACCGCCCATTGTTTTTCATATTTGGGTTTTGAATAGGACTTTATAGGAGTGGTGAAAGTGAATGAGTTGTTTGGATGGGAATGGGTGAATTTGTGATGAGAGTCGAAGTGAATGCGAATCTAGGGCTGTTGCCAACTTTTGTTGATTATCGAGGAGGTAATTAATTGAGTTCCTTCACATTTTGTATGTGTTATGGTTAATGTATTTTGTTTCTTTAGGTGGGTGCAAATGCTGGTAGGATTGCTGTTAATATTCTTTTGTTTTCCATGGATTTTTACTCATTCATTATTGTTTGTCTTGCTCATCTGGCAAAAACCACCCATTGTTTTCATATTGGAGTTTGAATGTAAGTGGTGAAAGTGAATGAGTTGTTTTGTGAGTTAGGGCTGGGGATGGGTTGGTAGATGGGAATTGGTTGATTTGCGATGAGAGTCGAAATGAATGCGAATACAGGGCTGGTGCCAACTTTTACTGATGCATTTTGTTTGTTTGTTTAGGTGGGTGCAAATACAGATAGGATGGCTGTAATGTGCTTTTGTTTTTCATCGATTATGTGTAGTTGATACTCATTAATTATTGTCTGTATGTCAAAAACCGCCCATTGTTTTTCATATTGGAGTTTGAATTAGCGTTTGAAAAAAGTTGCCAAATTGAATAAATTGTTGTGCGAGTTGGGGCTGCAGAAGGGTTGGCAGAGGGGAATGGTTAATTTATAATGAGAGTAGAAATGAATGTGAAACCAAAGGTGGTGCCAACTTTTGCTTATTACCAAGAATTTCAGGAGGTAATTAATTGATAAGAGAATGAGAAAAAGGTTGAAAACTTGAAGTTGTTGCAAATAGGATGGGGTATAATATTGGAGGTAGTGAGGAAGCTTGATTTTCTTTGTGCCATTTTCCTTTAGGTGTGAGTGCAGGAAGAGTCTCGTAGAAAGTGGGCCCCTTTTCTCCTTTAATGCATCTTTGGATTCCCTCAAATCCTCTATTTCATCATAAAAAACTGATACCATCGGCAAAACCATTTTCACCCAACCTGCAACTCACCAAGACATTAAATTGAGGATCTGGCCCTTCAAATAGCCGGCCTTGGGGTTCAATTTTTCTTTCAATTGAGTTTTATGATTGAAGCATTCCTATTTTCGGATTTATAAGGCATCTTGTGAATGCAAAGGTTATTATTAGAATCAGAACTACTCCGATTCATACTTTGAGCAGAGTATACATGAATACCAATTTCATGGTCATAGTCCCTAAGATCCAAACACCTTGTTAGAGAATTCTAAAATTGCTGCTGTGGATAGAAAAGCAACGGTAGATTTTTTGTAATATATGTGTTTTGGGTAGTGAGTTAATATTTTTTATGGTTGAGTTTTGTGCTTTCATTTTGTGATTTGTCCACCTTGATATCTCAGATTCTATGTCTAGCCTGTTGATTTGCTTGAGGGATGAATTCAACTGTTTTGTTGTCTGCAAACATTCAGATTTAGTACTATTCTGCTTGATTTGTGCTCTTCTCCCTGGATCTGTCTATCTCTCGCTGTCTTTTTATATATTTGTGATAGATTGACTGACCTGTCCATTTACAATATTTTGATTTATGTGCATTTATGTCTCTTCTCCTTCTGCATGTGATTTATTCATGATGTTTTTCCCTTATTTGATGAGTGTAAGGAAAGTAGAGCAGTGATTTGAAGTCGATTCAAGTGTATTCAAAATTCTGACCTGGATTTGCATTGACTTTATTTCCCTTTTGAAATTTTTTTGTTATTTGGCAATTTGATATAATTCCTTTTTTGTATTAATTTTAAATTTAGGGCACTCTTGGTCTTAAATTGCTTCTTACAGCTGCCAAGACATCAGAGCTTTCTACAATATCTCAGCTGTTTTCATCCGTACCTGCGTTTTCTTTCCGGTCTTAAATTCTGCATCCTTTTTGGTAAGTAAAGATGAAGAGGCAAAACTGTTAATTTGCATATCCTAATTTTGAATTTTTGTTCCCACATACTTTGACCTCATTCCATTTGGTTAGTTTGTAATCTACATTATATCATAGCTCACTGAATAATGTGGGGAAAATGAATATACATTTTAGATGTTTGCTGCTATCGAAACAAATGTATTCTGATTTTATATGTATGTTATTTTTAGTATTGTTTGCATCCTATGTAAATGGTTTGAGGTGAGGTGTAAGATGAAAGACATTTTATTTCTTTTGGAGTTGACAGAAAGTTTTTCCAGCAAAGAATCTGAGATTTCAAAAATTATGGTTTTGCAGGATTCATTACTGAACAAGGATTCCAATGAAGGTTTCTCATTGGGAGTAACAGGGATATTGGTAAAGGTCTTGAGAGAAAATCGACAAATCAACTTATTTACTGAAGAAGAAGGTGGTTGATATTGGTGCACTCAATCAAGAATCTAGGAAAGTATCTAGACAGAAGTACTTAGCTTCATTAAACATAAACAAGAGCTGAAAAACATTCTATGGATGCAAGCAGTGGTAGCACAGGTGGGTCAGTGGAATCAGAAGTCTGCCAATTCAGTGACGAGGATCTGCTGGTCTCGGTGTTTCTTAAAAACAAGAACTCCTTAACTACTGGTGGAAGTTCAACCTGGAACTGTGAGCCTATGAACCCAAAAGGTCGTTCCAGGTCACACATAAGGAGCCTGAAGACAGTTCCAAGGCACTCACAGAAGAGAGCTTGGTCTTCCACAGGCTCTAGAACAGTTTTTTCATGGCTACTTCATTCTGGAGTTGTAGCCCTTAATGAAGTGATCCAACTCCGGCGTCCAGAAGATGATGCCATGCTAAAAGAGGCTATACTCATTAGAGATGGACTGATATGCCTCTGTTGCAATGAGATATTTTCCATCTCACAGTTCGAGACTCATGCTGGTATGACATCGAAATGGCCGGGCATGAATCTTGTCTTGGAGTCTGGGAAGCCACTAGCCTTATGCCAGCTTGAGGCCTGGTCAGCAGAGTACAAGGCTAGAAAAGTCCCCCTGGAATCTAGTCAGATCGATGAGGGTGACGATCTTTGTGGGCTCTGTGGTCTTGAAGGTGAGCTGGTGTGGTGTGACAATTGCCCCGCTACTTTCCATCAAGCATGCTTGTTTGAACAGGTCTGTATTCCCTTTCTTACCTGGTGAAGTCCATTGCTTCTTCTAAATTGTTCCCCTTGTAGTACAATGTGACGTTCTGTATTCTTTCCATAGTTTTGACTAGTTTATCTTGATTTAGCACCATGCTATTAGTATCTAGTTCGATTGATAAACAAGCAAAATGCATTGACCAGTGTACTGGACATTGGAAGAAGCCGGATATCTACTCGGATGAGGACTCAATCTGGTCTTGATGTTCCACTCTATGCTTGATTTTCTTTGAAATTGAGTTGGATGGATTAACTGAAGTGGTCTCCTACTCATTTTAGCTTGGAGAAGGCAATTTATATGCCTTTTGCAAACTAGGAAGTGTTGCAGTGATTCTCTACTCTACTATCTTCGGACTTTTTGAGTTGGATAAGTCTGTCATACTAAACAGAATTAAATTCATTGAGGTTAAATTTTGTTATTTAGTTTCTTGGTGATTTAAAGTTACATATAGGAACTTGTCCTATGTATAAATACACATATTAGGAATGACTTGTTCCTACCAAATCTCACTTGTGGTTTGTTCATTGCCTATACTTTTTCTATGTTAATCAGTTTTCAAATGATTAGATTCAATAGTGGTAAACATGGCAGGAAGAAGATTTTGTCCATCATGGAATTGTGATTTAGTGTCTGTTCGTGATCTGCTACTCTGCAGAAGTTGATTTCTTGCAATTTTACAGTAAAATACCGAGAAAAGGAATAAAATACAATGTGGTGCCTTGAGTGGACGGAGAATAGATGTACCATGGAAAGAGATGAATAGGAATATAATTAATAAATGTAAACAGAAGGATAAACGATTGGTTTGTAATGTTATTGTGTCCATTAGAGGGTGAAGATAGTAACTAAGGAATAGAGAAACTCCTGACTTAGCTAGGGAAATGAACAAGAAAATGGGAGGGAGAAAAAACATGACTTGTGATAGGATAATATCCCGAAAGATGACGTGATTTAATAAGTTTCATAGTGGCTTTTTTTTCCCTTTTCAAGGAAAAATGCACTCTAGGTGAGCTCAAGCTAATAAATCTATGCGCCTGTCCTCTTTCTTTCCTTTCTTTTCAGTAACGGTTCTTCTTCCGAACTTCAAAGATAAAAATTTTCGGTACTTAGATATGAGAAAGGAATGCTTAGTAAAAGAAAAGCTGGACTTTGCTAAGGGTGTAAGTCACGATAGAGAAAGCTAAGTTTGGCAAGTGTATTAAGCCTTCCAGGTCTTCTCAGCTCAGTGATTTCTGTCATGCAGCGTATAAGTCTACCAATTTGTTGAATAGTAATATGACTAAATAAGTCTAGCAAAGAAAAGCACTATGAGGAGCATTTCTTTCCACGTCTTTAATAGTTTTACTTCCCAAAAATCCACATAAGCTATTTAGGAAGGTTTACTAATTTGCACACATTAATGCATGTATTTCCATGCGCATGCATACGTTTATACATGCAAGCACATAACCAGGCAGAGACATTCAGGATCTCACAAGTGAGCTTTGTTCATTAACTTAATCATATAGTTGTAACTTGATTATCAACTTATGGTTCCCTTTACTAGTGGCTAATGAATAGTTGTTCTTTAGAACATGAAGAAACCATTACATTTTTGCTTTACAACTTCCCCATTATTTTGTCCTCTGCCACCTGCTTGAGATTTGCTTCAAATTTCTTTTTTGTATTAACTAGACACCTGTCACTCGATTAATTGTTTCAAGGCCATTACAAGCACAAAGTTGAGAAATCCTCAAATCCAGAAGGGTTATCAATAGGCTTGAGTATCTCTCGTGGACTTTGTATGATGCTTCTAGTCTGTGTAAGATCTGAAATAGTTGAAGTAATATTTGCAATTTAGCTTTGGTAAAAGGTCAATTAGAAATGTGAATAAAACAAGCTTGATTTAATTGCTCATAGGCGATCTCAATGTCAGTGTAAAGTGATTTCAAGTTCACCTGGATGAGATCTGCTCAAGAAGTTGAAACTTCTTAAACTGAAAAAGATCTTAGAGCTTTTTCAGTTTCAAGATCATTGAGTTTCGGTGAATTTTCGGACCAAAACTCAATAAATTATATTGTCCTTTTGGGACCAATAAAAATCAAGATCCATACATGAAATTGCATGTATACTTTTTGGCATGACTAGTCTATGGGTGGTGCTTTATGACTATACTTTTCTATGTATTGGTGCTTGTCAAAATATTAGATAGGTGAAGAGATAAGAAGGAACAAAGAATTGCGTGGTTTAGCCATATGGCATACATCACGAGACTAATGCCCAAAGGGCTGAATCATTTCGTTCTCTCTTGATTTGACATTACAATGTTCATCTATTTTATCTAGGTGAATTAAGCCTAAAAAGAATGAAAAATAAGGAAATCACACCAGAATCGAATAGAAATATTATAAGAACCAATTAGTCATTATTGTGATCTTGCAATTATATTGAAGAATCAAATCTTGATTCCTAATGCGTCCAGCAAGAAATATAGATATCTTGATGTTTTCAACTTGGACAATGTAGAGTAAACTTTTCTTCACGTCCTAGATAGGGTGTGCATTCAGGATTATCAAACTGAACCGAACCGGAATGTTGTTTAACTGAAATTTCGGTAAGGCCATTACCGAACCAAAATTCTCGGTTCGGTAATTTACCAATCGGTTTGGTTCAATAAATTACCGAAAAAACTGATTTTTTTTTTAAAAAAAAATTGTTGAAGAATCAAATGAAGGGTTATTAGCGGTACGTATCAAAATATCCTTCTTTTGCATTTATTAAAGAAAGATGTTAAAGTACGAATTCAATTTCTTTTGTTTATTTGATCAAATTAATTAAGATTGCTTGTGGACTTCAATGTTTGATTCCTATAAGGATACCTAATCCGAACGTATTCTCGCATTAATATAATATAAAAGGAGTCATGAACTCACCTCTTCTCAGACGGCAGAGTTGATGCAGTGGCAGTGGGTGGTGGGGCTCTTTTCTTTCTCAGTTCTCTTCTCTTCTCTCTGCTCTGAATCTGTGAAAATTAGATTTACGGGCTAGGGCTTATTAAAATTTAGTTTTTTTTTAAAAGAATAAATATGTATCTAACATTTATACGTTTAATTATGCATTTATTCTATTTATATATATTATAATATATATTTTTTTAAAAAATGGGTATTCAGTTCGCTAAGGTAAATCAGTGCCCAAAACCGAAACCGGACGAAATACCAGAATTTTAGAAGAACTTGTACCGAATACCGAATCGAAATTTTGCTTAGGTATTCGGTACGAACTGAAATTTCGGTTTCGGTTCAGTCGGTAAACCGAACTGTGCACAAGAATGCACGAAAATGGAATGAAGTATAGAACATTACAATCGAATGTGTAGTGCACCGGGATCAATGTGTATCAAAAAACCGAATGCATGGAATGAACACTGTGACGAAATAGAAGCAAGAGGTAGTCGGCCTAAGAACATGATGCCATGTCAAAAGTTTAGATAAAGGGAAAAGAGTGAAACAAATAATTATGTGGACAGCTATATGGCCTACATCACAACACAACCCCCCGCTACACTCTCACTCCAAGCTACGCCTGCTGAGCAAGATGCATTGCAATTTCCTCTTCTGTGACGCATCGGAGTATGACCCAGGATGGGAAGAGAAAGACTTTTTCCTCTGGCGAGCTCTCTCTCGTAAACCCAAAGACACCCCAAGACAAGGTCAAACTGTTGGGAAGACGACAGGGTCAATAGAACCTGGCTGGGTTCCAGCTGGGATAGTAGCGCCTATTCAACATCAGTTCCGAAAGGGTCCGTTCATGCTGGAGGGAGCATCCCCACTTAGTGAATGGTCTGCTAGTTCACGCAAATCCGAAGTAGTTATCACGGATGTCCACAGGGCTAAGTCATTTGTTCTCGTTTAGTTTAGAATTAGAATGTCCATTTTCATATACGTGAATTATGCATTTCGAAAAAGAAAAATGAGGAAATGTTGTGATCCTGCAATTATATTGAAGAATCAAATCTTGATTCAGAACGCCTCCATCAAGTTGAACTTGAACATAGAGATCTTGATTAAAGTGTTCAACTTGAATAGTGGAGGTTAAACTTTTCTCCAGCTCCTCGATCAACGACATGACCTTTTTTGTGATTTAGAAATGACAATTATTATCTAATCTCAACAAAAGAATACATGGAATGAAGCGTTGTGCATCAATGTGTGCCAAGAGTAGATGCATGGAAACAACAGCATGACGAACATAAGCAAAATGAAGGAGGCCAAAGATTCTGCTCAGATTCCATGTCAAAATTTTAGATAGCTGAAGAGAGAAGGAATCAATAATTATTGGCATGGTGTAAGTCCATGAGCAAATGTCCAAAGGGCTAGTCATGCTATTCTCTCTTAATTTGCGAGTACAATGTTCACCGTCTCATATAGGTGAATTACATGTCAAGAATGGAAAATGAGAAATCATTTCAGAATCAAATAAAAGTATCGCAACAATCAATTAGAAATTATGGTGATCTTGCAATCACATTGAGTAATCAATTCTCAATTTTTAACAGTGCTAATGCATTCTCCGCATTGAAGTATTGATATATTTCGCCTGCCAAGATTTTCAGTATTAGTGAGAGGACCGACTTGAGAAAGATTTCTAGGTGATTTACAGGTGATCATGATTATGAAAACTATAACTCTCTTGATAATTCAGTATATTCTAACAGAAAGAAATGGTCAATTAACTGATGAAAGAAAGTTAATGAATCTATACCAATTTAGCTAACTTGGAAATTTCTAGAAGTTCAGCGTGTTGTTTTGCTTTCGTATCTTTTGATTACCAAGAACAAACTGCCAAAACATTTTGGCAGTTTTGATTCCAGAAAGAGAAGTTCTGTACACTGTAGTCTGATAAGTCACACTGCCTATGTGACTTGGGTTGTTTTCACTAGCTGTGTTGAAGAAAAATCTGTACATCTATTTTTTTTAACACTTCTTGCAGGAGCAGACGTCCTTTACCTATAGATCCTGTAAAATAGTAGGTATACATTAGTTGCATTCAAAACAATACTTTTTAAGTTCTAATATTGAAAGACCCATCATATTGCTGACAATCATCTAGGAGATATTTCTTGATGATATTGTTGGGCCTGCATAATTTGGGTTGTTGATGCTTCGTTTTATTTCATACAAGCACGTTAAAATGCTTTTGGAACTAGCGATTTTTTCGGGTTGGATCCAATTTGTGCACAAAACTTTCTTACGAGTGATTGGCATTTCTCAAGAGTACCAATTAATAGATAGAATAAATTCTTCAGTGTGGGTGGCATGTTTTCATGTTATGTGCTAAACTGGTTGTCTTGAAGTACAAGATGGGAAAATTCTACACAGACAAGAATATGCTAGGTTCTTCTCCTTCATGCAGCTGAATGGAGACATATAAAGATTAGAGTTGGTGTCCTAAAGAGAGAGAATAACTTGCAGATAGTTATTAATAGAGTTTAACCACTTCATTCTATAGCACTTCTAAATTCTTTCCCACATTAGAGAATGTAATGGGAAGGGCTTGATAAACTGATCCTTACTTTCTAAGGAATTGATTTTTATGTGTAGTTAACTTATCCTTGTGTTAATTGTCGTTCTGCAGTTAAAATGATGAATAGGATACCATTTGGCAGTTTGTCTACTTTTATGTTAGTACGACGCTTGCATATGTGATCAATTCTCAGTATAGTTTTTCCTTTTTTAGGAATCTCATAAATGTCACTCAAGAGTTTTGGATATATCATGTGAAAACAAATTCCTTATCTGTAAAAGGCCCTCTATCAAATTTGACTATTATTTTCTTTCAGTGTTGTGTCTCAGGTTGGGCAAAGTACTAAAACTCACCGGTGTCTTGTGTTGTTTCTGAAATTTATAAATGAACTTGTTTCTCTGATGATATATTGACACTACAAGATTTCAACTGTTTGCTATTATATTTTAGCTTTCTGAATAGGCCTAAATGTTAATGTCAGTTTCCCATCAAAGTTACCGTCCTTGTTTTATTTCCATGTGGCATAACTTCTATGGTCTTGTCTCTACTTTCTTGAGCAATGATCTCCGCCATCCACCATATGACAATTCTTTCCTTTCACTCTCTAAGATTTGGAATTCTTTTTAAATTTGCACTGAGGTTTCTTTGCTAGGTCACATTATTTTACATGTTTTATTCTGATCTTTATTTGAAAGGAAATGACAGTTCTGTATCTACATTTTAAACACTAATCAAATCTTCCAAATTAAGAAAAATAAAGAAAAGAGGAAGCAAGATCACGATTTGGATTATGAGTAATTGTGCCATACCATTTTGTACATTGTATTCATTTGTGTTTTTAATCCCATTCATCCCCTGGTGAATCTGTGGACATGTGACAACTTTTTTTTTTGTACTCAACAAAGATTCACATTAGTTCCTTGAGAAGTTAAAAGAAAAAAAAAATAATGAAGCAATTCTGAAGAGCTTCTGGATTAGTGTCTTGAAATCGCAATCTAAATCATGTCCAAGTCCGTACTAATAATTTATGCATTTTCCTCATTTCTTGATTCCAGAGGCTATGAGCATCCCACTTGATTTGTTAAGAAGAATTTCGCTTGGAGAAACCATTTTTTGCTTGTCCACAGAATATTGTTGTGAGAGCCAAAGCCTTTAAACTTAACAAATTTGACATCAGTATAATTAAGTTGTGGAAATCCAAAATACTCTGTGATGTCAATGCATTATACAGATTAACTGCTTAGTAGAATTTGTTAATTCCATATAGTGGGCCCAGATAGGGGCAGTGGGCTAGTTTATGGATTTCTCCACATCTTGATGTAGATCTGGTGTCTTGTTTGCTTAATCAGTAGACATATTATGTATATGTTAATTTATAAATTTGGTATACTAAATGATTTCTCTATTTTTTTTTTCCTGAAGCTTCCTGAGGGAAACTGGTATTGTCCGCAATGTCGTTGTCAGACTTGTTGGGATGTGGTCAATACTAAAGATCCTTCACACACTCCTGGGACCCTGAAATGCTCAATGTGCAAACACAGATGTAAGGTTTCATCTGCACTTATGGTGTTTAATTCATTAAAAAACAGGGTGATGATTTGTTTGTTGTAAATTGCAAGGAGTCTGCAACAAAAGTTTGGGATATCTCAATACTCAGGGGATCTGTAACTTTTTTGAACTACAAATGAGAGACGATTAGGCGTTTCTCTCCTATGATCTTTATC